>NC_084589.1:9912500-10127500 GCF_033807715.1 Cololabis saira
CCAGTGGTCCATGGACATTAATATTTGGCCACGAATCCAGTTTCCTGATATTTATATGTACTTAATTTCTACTCCGGGGAAATACTCGAAGCAAAGCTTGAAGGCTTACAAAAGTCTTGACGCTTGGTCCGACTTCAAGGCAGGATTTGTTGTAGAAATTAAAGTGATGAGGACACCGAACTTTATGATTTGACCGTTTAACGTTAGTTACCCAACAATCCAACATTACCTGATAGAAAATGGGAACCGCAAATCCACGTTTCGGTGCCTGGAATCCAGTTGTTTCTGTGAATTGCAGTGATCCATTTGTCTCTCTTAAGCTTATTTTTCGTCAGTCTGTAAAACGATAACTCGGATTTCTTGCTAAATCTATGAGTACAGTCGATCGCACAACAGCTCTTTCTCATTGTAGATGTTTTCAAGTTGCTCAAACTGAAACTTTACGCTGCCACTCAGTCTTTCTGACACTCAGTCTTTCTGACACTCAGTCTTTCTGCCACTCAGTCTTTCTGCCACTCAGTCTCTCTGCCACTCAGTCTCTCTGCCACTCAGTCTTTCTGCCACTCAGTCTTTCTGCCACTCAGTCTTTCTGACACTCAGTCTTTCTGACACTCAGTCTTTCTGACACTCAGTCTTTCTGACACTCAGTCTTTCTGACACTCAGTCTTTCTGACACTCAGTCTTTCTGACACTCAGTCTTTCTGACACTCAGTCTTTCTGACACTCAGTGGGTGTAACCCGCTGTGACGTCATGCGCCTTCCCTCTATTACACCTAAATATAAGCTGTTCCTAATGTGAAAACGGCATAAAACTACAAGTTGCTATTATAGTAGGACAAGCCATCTCAAAGAAACAATACGGTAGAATGAAATCTAAACTACATTAACTTGTGTGGGGAGTACAGTGTGCAGCCCTCGGTGTATGAGTGGGATATTTCACATTCAACAATTTATAAAGTTAACATTTGTGATTGTGCCATATCTCAGGTGCTGCTCTCTAATGACGAGGGTGTAGATGTACCTGATGGAGCCAGGCCCTCTCTAGGGTTGAGGGGTGGGCCGTGTGGCAACGTGACTGTTGCAGAGGCTTCAGACGGGACCAGCGAAGATGACGCCAACGCCCCTTCCTCTTCCCTGGAGCCCAAGTATTTCTCCCAGAGCTTTCTGCAGGAACAAGAGGAGTCTGACGACGGCTGGCACAACTGTCCAGACAACATGCAGCTGGAGTTTCAGCAAGGTCCGTTGTCCTCGTTCTTCATGTTCATTTCACAAGTAGCCCAGAGATATTCTTATAATATCTCTGGGCAACTTTAAAAAAAAACAATACGTTTTTCATGAAGCAGATGTTTCTACGACTTTATCCACATACAGCGGTGCTTCTTTACTCAGGTGCCGATGCTGCTCAGAGCGTTGTTTACCAGAATGAAGAAGGCCAGTGGGTCACAGACCTCGCCTATTACTCCTCCTTTGAGAAAGAGGTTGATGGCAAGAAAGCTGAGGTTTCAAACCAGTTTGAGACTGAAGACTTTGTACCTGCCGGTATTTAAAAGTCCACAACTTCAGCAGTGATGATGTGACTTTTGTTCTTTTCAATACAGCAGAATACAATAACTGATGTTTTCATTCAACAATGTTTCTCCATTTGCAGGTGCAGCTTTGGAAACGATAGCGAAAGATCAAGAGGAGTTTGAAAAGGAGCATCAGTTTATGCAGGTAATCTTCAGAGTCACTTCTCAATTTAGTTGGCAAAGCTTTTGTCTGCAGAGTCACATGTATTTTCTCCAACCTTGTCACTATTGTGATCAAACATGCCCCTTTCAGTTATCAGGTTTTGCATATCAGGACATAATGGTTCAAATCAAAATGTTACCAGCGTTTCCCTCATTAGATAAGTTAAATACAACTTCAAAAGAAGAAAATCACATAAGATAATGCACCCTTATTATTTAAGAACATTTCTAAATCTCTTACTGCTCTCATAGGAATTAGGAAGGGAAGTAGCAACCAGGTGTTGCCAATCAAATACTCGATTAACTGATCATCAGCAAGCATGAGCGCGTCTGCAAAAGCAGAGCATTTACCGTTTTTTCAGTCTCGGTGGTTTTTAACGACATTTCCAAACAGTTAATAGAATCATTATAATGAGATCGATCACAAGTGGAGAATATCAGAGACGGATGTACAGTAACGCGCAGGATGGTGGATTATTCTAAAGTAAGGATGTGATGAGAACGGGTGTGTTCTTGAGGTTTGGCATAAAAATAATTAAATTAAATGGATTGTAACAGACAGGATTCAAATCTTACGGAAGAGTATCAGGGCCATGCAGGAGAAAAACAATATTTGAGAGGGGAAGATTATTTTTTAAAGAATAAAGTGAAAATTTCACCTTTTTTTTTTTTCCTAAACATTTCGACTTTTTTCTCAAAATTGTACTTCAACATTAATCTCGACATTTCAACTTTTTTCTCGACATTTCGACTTTTTTCAGTGCATAATGAAAAAAAATTTTCCTCCCCTAAAATATTTTATTTTTTTCCTGCCTGGCCCTAATACTCTTCCGTAAAATCTAGATAATTTTTCTTGTATTAAATTATTTTTGCCGTGACTGCATAAATAAACAGAATGTTTTATTTTCCTTGAGCATCTGCGCTCACACCAGCCTCTGTCACGATTAAGAGATTGTAGGTTGTAGCAGGACCCAAATGTAGGGGAGGATGTGTCAGGTGAAGTAGAAAAAGGTGATTTTTATTTGAACAAAAGGCGCTGCAATGCATGAGGACCAAGGGAATAAACCAAAAGGAAACCAAACTCTGAACAGAACTCAAGACAACCCCAAAAAACCCAGAAACCCACACACGAAAGCTAAACATGAAAAACCCAAGGAAACGGGACAGAGTACAGCAGGGAGGACGGGAAAGACGAGACTAGATGCACTCACAGTGCCACAAGTCTCACTTTACTGGAAGAGTGTCGGTAACCCTGAAGACTCAGCAGTACTCAACTTTCCCCATATATCCTCAAATTCAAAGGGCTTTTTCTTGACACAGTAGGTGAGTTTTTTTCTAGAGCCAGCATGACATTAGATGTCTCAGCCAGAGGCAAAAGTTTGGACCCTTAACACTTTTCCATCACAAAGCTATTGATTGTCTAGCTTGTAGTCAGCAGAGGTCAACCATTTTATTTTTTTTCCTTATTGGACAAAGCGCAATAGTCCGAGTATGCACTCAAAACACAATATATTGCATCACCATTACTCCTGTGTTGAAAAAATCGATTTTTCCGATTCTAAATTGATTCTCATATTAATTCCTAAAAATCTATTTGTATGTCTAAAGGTCGATTTTCTTTTTTTTTCTCTCTCTCCTTCATCATTACATAACTTTTGGTACTTTTTTGTTTATGCCCAAAAAAGGAATGTTTTGTTGGACATGACAATAACTGGTGCCATGTTTTTGCCTTTTAGATATGTTTAAAGGTATGAAAACATTAAAGTTTTCAGTTATAATTGCATAAATTGTCTATATTTCATTACTTTATATACTGTCTTGGGGTTACATTTGCTTAAAATGCTAAAAACCAAATTCTTAAAATTGAAAAACCGAAAAAGACCGAAAATGGAAAAAATAAAAACGGAATGTGGGAAAAACTAAAATCGATTTCATTCGTCCTCTGTTTGCTGCCCTGGATCTGTTTGGTAATTCTGCCCCACGATGTTTCTTAAAGCAGTTCTATCAGCATTCTGGGAGCTGATTGGTCCTTACAGCATCATTAGCTGCCAATACTTGCTGTTGAATCTCAATATAATACTAGTATTAATATGTTGCAGAACTACAGTCATATAATTCACGCAACAGCTCAAAAAACAGTTTTAAAAACACTAACCGAATCAAATCTTGATAATCGATTCTGAATCTTAAGAGTCGGAATTGAATCAATTCTTGACATTTGAATCGATCCCCAGCCCTGTTCACCATCCTCCAAAATGTTTGGATTTCTTTACATTCCAGTGATATAAAGTACCTTGATAATCATTGCATTTATAGCAGAGGTCAGGGATATTGGGATCAAATCTATTTAATATTACAGGAATTATACATTTTCATGTATTGAGTTAAGTTTCTGTCTGAGTGTGTGCTGTTCTCTCAGGAGGAGCAGATTGAGCCCGCCAACAGCAACGCCACATTTCAGAGCGAGTCCTCGTGGAAGATTCCCCCCAGCAGCCACGTCCTGATGAGAGCGTCCCAGGTCTCCCAGGAGTTCAAGCAGGCGGATGACAGCTACTTACGGCTATCTCTAGGGCAGTTCTTTAGCCAGCGCTCCGAAGCCCTGGGCTGTCTGGGTTGGGCGGATGTGCACAATGTTAAACGGGTAAGTAAACATTACTTGATGCAAAGCTGCCTTCGTCTATATGACGATGTGAAGAGTTCAGTTGCATGTTATAAAACACCGATTAGCCACCGGCTGCTGATAGAAAATGAGCTGTTTAGGGGCACGGTGGTGCAGCTGGTACTGCAGCCATGACTGCAGCACCAACACCCTGGGTGGGGTTGGTGAAACGGCTTCTGTGTGGAGTTTGCATGTTCTCCCCGTGGGTCGCTAATGTGAGCTAGAGCCCTGCATGGGAGTGTTTTCTTCATCCTGCTCCCACAGTGTTTATATCCACTCGCAACCGCAAAACTCTCTTTGAGAATTCATGCCCGCACAATAATAGAAATGCATTGGTTTAGTGTCTTCTCCCGTCCCGCAAGAGAAATGTTCTATACAAATCTATCTGATTTAATGTTAACATGATCATTGTGGAGCTTGATGGATAATTGACAGTTCATAGGTCACCTGACCGAAAGTTAGATGCAAATTCATCATTGTCATCATCCACAAGTTATTTACACTTTTCGTACACGCATCAATTATGTGATTGAGGTTATAGCAACGAGAGTAGCTGTGAGTGGCTCAAATATCACTAATAAATAACATAAAATAAACAAAGTTAACAATGAAACAATTTAATTTAACAAATGAATCACTTGGTCATTACATATCTGTGGAGGGAGAGAATGCTGCTGATCGACTGAGGTCCCAATCCCTTGTCTCTCTTCCAAGATGCTCCACAGACACTAAACGCAGTTTCTCCAAATATCTGACTGGCCTTTCTTTGTTTTGTAAAGACCTTGTTTGAGGTTCTTTTCCACCTCATGTATTTCCATCTTGTTGCTAGACTACATCCCAATCCCGCAGTGTTTTTTTTTTTTTTTTTTTTTTTAGCCACCTGCAGCAAAGTTCAAACCACCCGCTCCCGCCAGATTTGCGTTGCAAATCCCAATGCAGCCCTCTAATGTGAGCTACCGTCACAAAAACATGCACCAGTCCTGGGCTGTACTGCCCCCTCTGGCCAGATGGGGTGGGGAGGATCTGGCTGGAATAACGTGATCCTTTCACGCGCTTCGTCTGGCCTGTGAAGCCCCACCCTGTCTGGTGAAAAGAAGCTGCTCACTCCTCAGGTGAAGGAGGAGACCTGAGCTCAGTGCGGGGCCTCCCGGGGTTGGTAGAGGATGGCAATGCCCAGGACTGTTAGGTAGGAGCACTGAATGATTAATAATGGGGTGAAAAATTGGTAAAAATATTTACAAAGAAAATGAGCTGTTTAAGAGTCAGGTTCCATTAATTTACGCTGGTTGTTTCAGCTTTTATAGTCCGTAGGAAGAACCGCAAGGCAAGTTTATTTGTATAGCACAATTCAACACAAGGTAATTCAAACTGCTTTACATCAACATTGAAAGCGGCAAGACACAATTAAACGGTAAATAACAAATAAAATGAAAAGAAGAAGAAAGGATGTAAAATAATAAAAAGCACAAGTTGTTAAAAAGTAAGGGCAGTAGAGTACAGCAGGTACATCTCATTCACAAAGGCAAGAATTCCGTTTCTATACGGTCAAAATGTACAAAGACCGATTTCGTGCGGTGATGCAACATACACAAGTACTGAAAACATGGTCTCTGTTCTGCCAGCCCTCCTTCGGCTACATCATCACGTCTCCAGAGAAGAGGGATCCATTTCCCCTCATTCACCCCGCAGAGCTCCTGTCTGGAGGTCCCTCTTCTCACAATTACACAATTGACCTCAGTGAAGAGGACAAAACACTCAACACAGGTGTGTACGAGAAAGGACAGATGCTTAGTCTTTTGTTTAAATATTTTTTTGTTAATTTCTTATACTGTTGTGATGAACGGCTCATGATCATCTCCATGCAGATGACCTGGACAAAACTCTCAATGGTCAGAGTGACGGGATGTTACCGAAAGAGGATCCAGATCCTGAACCATGTGAACCGGAAGTATGTTTGTCTTTCCGTCCATATGGGAATATTTGCTATTGGTTCCTGTATAAATATGTTTTGGGTGTCTCACGTAAATTCTCTCGTGTTTCAGGGTCCTGCCGTCACGGCTTCACCGCCTGAACAAAGTCGGGGCTCGGGCTCCGAGTCGAGCCCCGGTAACCAAAGCTGCGCGTCGTCAGACAACAACAGCAGTCAGCTGATGCTCAGTATCAGTACAATCGCTTCAGCAATGGCTAACGCTTCCATCAGCACCGACCCATCACAACTGGCCGCCATGATTATGGATCTGACCAGGAGGAGCAGAGCGAGGAACCGTCCACTCGCCGCTAGCAGCAACACGGAGGAGCCCACTCAACATGTAAGAGAGTTGGCCTAATGCCTCGACATACTCACACATACCCTTACTGTTGGCAGTATCAGCGAGTATTTCAGATACTTGTATCATCGTAACAAATCTAGTCCAGCAGTTCTTCTCTACAATAACCTCTTTGGGCGTTTGTAAATATTTTTCAATTTGTTAAAGGCACCTGAAATGTTGCCTTCAAATCTTTATCTTGAAAATGAATGTTAATCAAAACGCACTGCTTCACTTTTTCTTTTATAGATCATCCCTGAGTCCAGTCCAAGTGCACTCTTGGAGACTCTGCAGAGAAGCATGTGTGCCGGAGAGAGGAGTGCTTTTGATATGGAGAAATATCTGAAAAAGACTGACTCCTCTGCAGCACACACCATCTTTGACTTGAGTGGCTGGGCTGAAAGTCTCAGGAGCTCACAGAGGAACTCTCAAGGAGGATATCCCTCCGAACAGGAGACTGAGAATCAGCAGTTTCCTTCAAGCACAAAAACTGCAGATGCCAACAAAAGAGGAAGCACAAATACAAACACTTCAGTGCCACTTTCCAATTTAGTGTCACCGGTGAAGAATGGGGATTCGCATAAAAGCTCCCTTTCTCGTCCTCTTGCATCAGTGAGCTCTACCAGGACCCGGGATTCAGGACGGTCTTCTTCACTCCACCCCCCCACAGACAAACTGACATCCTGTGATGGCCCTGCTGCCTCTTCATCCAAGGAGTTTAACTCCACAGACACTGGAGTCCAGCTGGGAGAAACCAACCCCAGAATGCCTGACATAAACTTTTCAGAACCCCCCCGTGGGAATAATAAAAGCTTGCCCAGGACGTCCCCAAACTGGAGGAAAGGGCACTCAGGCTTGCCCGGTCCTAAAGGCTCCTCATCCTCCAACCAGAGGGTGAGTGTCGGCCAGCAGCCACCAGAGAAACCCGGCGTGTCTCCAGAGAGGAGGGCGGGGCATGTTGTTGATGCCTCCGAGAAGCATGTTGGTGTTCCTGGACAAAAGTCTTCATCAGGTGAGGAATAACCAGAAATCTGACTTCTGATGTGAAAATTACACTCACTGGCCATCATAATACACAAATCTGCTGTTATTGAGGTGTCACCACAAACCTTTTGTTTCTAAGAACTACCTAAAGGTTTTCCTGAGCCATGTGCGGGGGATGCTCAGTGCAGCTTCAGACCATCCACCTCCCCTCTCACCCACTCCTCTCCAACTCAGACCTCCATTCCCAATGCCGACAGGTACTGTATCACATGTAGATCAGAGACCTAATGGCGCTTTTTCACTAGTACCTACTCGATTCAACTCGTCCAAGTTTCTTTTCCATAACAATTCAGCACCTGGATCAGAAGTAGGAGGTTGGAGTGAAGCTGCTGTGACGTATTTGATTGTGTATCTAAAAGAAGAAGAGAACAACACTAAAGATGTAGAACCTGGAGGAGATGATAGATTTGCTGCTGGGTCTGTGGCTTGTGTTTGATATCAAGTTAAAAAATGAGAGTGAAAGAAGCTTCAAGCGGCAACGCTTTTTTTTTTTTTTTTGTCTCTGCGCTGCTGAAAAGTCAGCTGGAGCCGTGAGCAGCTATGAAGAGACAGATCTCCTGGTAGATCTGGTCGTTCCTTATCTCCGTCTACATCCCTTTTTAATTCTCTCCTCAGCACCAGGTTTATGAACATCTGCACCTCAGAGTTGGATCACCAAACAGACTTTTGCTGCCGTTGCTGGTTGAATAAAATGAACAAGAAGCCGTCAGAGTCTCTTTCTCTGATTTCCTCCTCCTGACTCAGACGTCTGACTCCAACCCCCCGACCAATCGGTGTCCTGTAGTGTGATGATGTCAGATACAGCCGACTCAGCCGCTTAGAACCTCGGCAGAATAGTTACAGAAAAGTATCTACTCGACACGTTAGACCCCTAGTGGAGAAGAGAAAAACCGAGTCGAGTCGGACTGAGTAGGTACTAGTGGAAAAGTGCCATTAGTAACCGACGTTGCTGCAGATTAGGACTAACGGATCAATTTGAATGTGTTGTTAATTTGTTCCTCCTCTTAGCACGCTTTCACCCTCTTCATCCAATGGAGGTCCTGCTGACCGGCATCCGTGTGCCGACCTCTCCCCCCAGTCTGTCTGCTGCAGCCCCAGTCTCAGCAGGCTCACGTACATCTCAATGAACGAAGGAACTGTTGTACCCACGCCGGAGAGAAAGAAGGTACGGTCAAAGTCTTTTATGTCCGATTTATAATCCAACTGCTCTGGTTGCTCTCAGATGAACGTGCGTTGGTAAATCACTGTCATCAGGACATTATTAGTATCATAAAAATGTTTGAAATGCAGCCTTTAACAACTTAATCTTCTAGGGCTACCGTTTCATAATAATCTTAATATTACACACTTTGTCTGAATGTTGAAAAGATTGTGGGAATGGAAAGTTTGGTGTTTATTCTGCTGCGTTACTTTGCTTCTGACAGAATAATTCTACTTTGGCGCTGAGTACCACCATCATCAGATTTAGTCCAACGCCGGACAGTTTTCCCCCAAATCTGGATAATAATCACTCTCAGCATTCTAAAAGTCTGGACTCTCTTCCAGCGCGGCCCAGTAAAAGCCCAGAAGCCCCACGTAGCGGTTCTGCTCTGAGCTGCACTCGCAGCCAGAGTGAATGCAACTACCGCTGTTCAGGTAACACTCCCACAGGTTTCAGGAGCGACCAGCATCTCTCCGAGCCCAACGTGAAGCAGCTCATTAAAGTGGATTCAGGCTATTGCAGCAATTTAAACATTCAGCACCCTGGCAGCTCCGCAACACCTCAGGGCTCCCAGCAGTGGCCGGCCGCTGCTCCGGCGTCGTCGGTGTACCCCGGTGGTCTCGGCATGCCTCCCTCCTACCCAGCAGAAGGTCTCCGCTATGTGCCCATCCCCAGCTTCAAACCTCAGTATGCGGGCATGAACCTTTCCCACAAAGGAGATATTCAGTCCCTGCTAAATGGACACCCCCTCTACAGCTCCCAGCCCCCCCAGCAGTACCTGGGACCTGAGGGTCCTGTGCAGTCTGGGGCTTTCCAAGGAAATGCTCTCTTCACTGCCCCCTCTACAGGCATGTATTTCATTTAACTTTCTTTTAAAACCTTTAAAATTTGAAACTGGTTCAGCTCCTACCTCAAAGACCGATCATTTTTTCTAAGTATGGATGCATGCTCCTCAGGAACCAAGAAAATCAAGTGTGGGGTACCCCAAGGTTCCATTTTAGGCCCAATACTTTTTAGTGTATATATACTTCCGCTTGGGAATGTCATCAGGAGGCACGGCATCAATTTTCATAGTTTGTTGATTTGATTTGATTTATTTTGTACATGTAAAAGACAACAATTAAAAGAGAAAATAAGAAAACAAAAAAAAACAAAACAAAAGAATTTCATACTTTAACACTTAATATCTTAATTTACATAATTTACAAAAAGGAGTAGGAAGAAGTGTAAACTTATTTAATCCTACCCCCATTCACTAATCATTTAAAAAGTATTTATAATAACTATACTATAATTATACTCGCATACATACACATAGTTGAATATTTGATATATATTTGATATATATTTGTACAGAGATGCCCATATACATACATTTTTATATAAATATACTTATTTACACCATACTATCTCTATATTAACTCCATCTGATAGATATTTATGTATGCACACACACACACACACACACACACACACACACACACACACACACACACATACATATATATATATATATATATATATATATATATATATATATATATATATATATATATATGCATATACACACACACACCCCCCCGTCAGCATATACCGGTAGGTATGTTGACGATACACAGCTGTATATCGTTTTTATGTTTTATGTACATTTTTTGTCTGTTTTGTTTTTTTTCTCGTATTGATTCTGAATGGTGATCTTCCTGTTCCTCCCACATCAGGTTTTCTGGGGGTTTCCGGGCCTGCCGGGTCCCATCACTTCCCTAGACCGCATCAGTGCCAACAGGAAATGGGCATAATTGGGAAACCATACAATCAATACGGCGGGGAGCCCCTGCTGACAGGTGGTCTTGAAGAACTCAGAGGTAACTGATGGTCTAGTAGCTCATAGGAGAATTTGCTCTTTTAACAGTTTTATTATACTGTAAACACTTTTGAGATGTTTAAAAGTGTTGTGTGTCCAGATGACTCTGATCATTACGCCACCGGTGCTTGGGGGTGGAAGGGTCGAAGAATCTTTTGAGAATTGTGTTGAGCAGTTTTTCACTTCTGCAGTTGATATCATTTGACTTGCAGCCATCCACAGGCCTTGCTTCTTATAAAAGCTTTCAGTTTTATGCACCGGCACGTAGAAAGGCGGTCCCCTGTATCTGTCAACACTGTCTCCTTCATCCCCAGGACAAGTGGTGGTGCCAGAGGAGCTGCGGTTCCCTCATTCCTGCTGTGTAGGAATTGCCTCCCAGACCTCGCTGAGCCTCTTCAATCCTTCTGAGAGATGGCAACAAGTGTCAATCACAGTCACTAGCTTGGCCATCGACGGAGAGAAGGTGAACCAAGGGCTTTGATTGGAAAACAAATGTTTTTAAACAACAGGATCTCATCAATTGTATGAAGCTTTTGGTAGAAGAGACTGACCATTGCCCTTTTTAGAGTGTAGCTGGTGTTGTTTAATAATATTACAGCGATGGCTTAACTTCTTACTCCCATTTCTGAAGGTGGGCAATCTGCCTTATCAGTGGTTGATTGTGAAGAACAAGACCATTATCGGTCCCAAGACCACGGAGGAGCAGAAGGTGTTGTTCATCCCTCCGCAGGCGGGCATCTACCAGTGTATCCTCAGCGTCTGCTGCTGGCCTGCGTCTGCTGAGACGGAGTTGGCCGCCCGGGCCAGTCTCTTCTCCAAACGGGTGGCGCTAGTCGCCGTGGCAGAGAACCCACAGCTCGAGGTGAGGTTTACATTGAAATATTAATGGACAGATTTGTTGAGATGGCGTTTTGAATCGGTATGTACTAGGGATGCACAGTTCATCGAATTTTAATCACGATTTGCTTCCCACGATCAAAATTACGTGATCGTGCGATTATTATGAAAAATAAGTTTCCTGCGCCGTCTGCAAAGCAGATCTCAGATGCTCAATAATTCTGTGTGCGTGTGACTGGCTGCATGAGCCAATAAGAGACCACTGACTCGCAGAGTGCCTTCTGTTTCTTCTCTTTACATGACGTGCAAAAAAAAAAAATGACTTAAACTCATTGAATAACCGTTATCAAAATAATCGTGATTATCAGTTTGGCCATAATCATGCACCCCTAGTATGTGCACAAAGTTTTCCTTTCTTTTTTTTTTTTTTTTTTTTTTTTAATATAAAGAAAGATTTTTCAAATTAGTTTGTATTCTCAGATTGAAGTGGGCAATTCCGGCTGTTTGGACTTTGGGGACGTGCCAGCAGACGGTGCTAAATCTCTCCCCCTGAGGCTGCTCAACAGAACTCATGCTACAGTCCCCATCCGCCTGGTCATCAGTGCAGTGAGTCCACTCATACACTTTTATGTGCTCATAACAGTTCAGCACATCCTGAAACCTTCACCGACTCTCATCCATAACTGTTGCACAAACGGCTCCAGTAGAAGCTGTATGACTTCTCCGGGATGCTGCCGTGTGAAAGAGAAACACTTTTAGTTACCGGTATTTGTTTTCTTTAAGCTGCATCTAAGCACTTGACTGCTGGTCTGAAAACAGCATGTGAACAAGAGTGTATATAATGTGACTTATTTGAAGCTAAATTCACATTTTAGTCAATTAAAAAAAAGGAAATGCCAGAGGGTTGGTTATAAACATATTGTTCCTTCTTTTTTGCTCTCATATATAACTAAACTTGAATTTATTGTGTGGTGGAACAGAATTATTCTTTTTTTTTTTTTTTCTTTTTTTTTTTCTCCAACAAAACCTAAGTGGACATATTGAATTGAAATTTTATTTTGAACATGAAACAGTTGTGAAAACAAAACTATAATAAATAAATGTAAATAAGAAAACAAAAATATAAATAAAAACATGCATCCATCATAATTAACATGCTCGAAAAGGAGTAGGAAGAAGTAAAAACGTATTAAATCCTACCTCCTAAACTATATTTCATTATAATCGAAATTCATTTAATTTCTATACAAAAAAAACAAAGAAAAAACACATACAGGACTGTCTCAGAAAATTAGAATATTGTGATTTTCTGTAATGCAATAACAAAAAAGTCATACATTCTGGATTCATCACAAATCAACTGAAATATTGCAAGCCTTTTATTATTTTAATATTGCTGATCATGGCTTACAGCTTAAGAAAACTCAAATATCCTATCTCAAAAAATTAGAATATTCTGGGAATCTTAATCTTAAACTGTAAGCCATAATCAGCAATATTAAAATAATAAAAGGCTTGCAATATTTCAGTTGATTTGTAATGAATCCAGAATGTATGACTTTTTTTTAAATTTTTTTTATTGCATTACAGAAAATAAAGAACTTTATCACAATATTCTAATTTTCTGAGACAGTCCTGTACATATACTGTATACACATGGACTTTTTGGATATTATATATATATATATTATATACACACACACACAAATGTTACATGAATATCAATAATAACACATCCTCACACCTATATACACTGGTATGAATATACCCATTCATTAAATGAATATATTAGTATCATCAATATACAAAAAAGAAAAGAAAACAAACAAACAACTCATAATGGCAGAGCCCCACCCTAAAATCAACCTAAGCCCCCTCCTCCCTGTATCTTGTAAAAATCATCTGTTTCTATTTGTTTTTAAACTGGTTGATACTTGGACATTTCTTCAGATCCACACTCAGTCTGTTCCGCCTTTCTCCATTATTTATTATGCAGAATCTTTTCATTGTAGTTCGATATTGCTGAATCTTGAAACAGGTTCTGTAAGGGATTTGGTAATAAATTGTTCCTAGCTTTGTAAAGAAATTGTGCTGTTTGGAATTCTACCATATCATAAAGTTTTGTTATTTTTAGACTTTACAAATAATACATGTTATTTGAATGTTTCTCATTCTACCTTTTATTCCTTCAGAATGCCACTGCATGGAGATGCTTCACCTTTTCCAAGCAGCCCGTTACCATGACGTCTGAGGCTCCACAGCAGGCGGGACACATGACCCCGCTGTCCTCTCCCGCAGTCGTGAATCATGTGATGCACGCCAGCTACGGAGAGGTCAGAGCTGCCAAAATCATTACAAGACACTCAATATCTGTCATTTAAAATGTTCATTACTTGGAGGCAAAGGCGTGTTCAGTATCTGAAGTCAAGCCTCAAGTGTGGGTTTTCTACTCTGAGCTGCAGCTGAAGTTCATAATATGACCTGATTTAACTTTTTCTCTCAGAATCCAGAAAGTTTTATGGTCTGGGTTCATTTCAAGGCACCTCAGAAGTATGCGGCTTCTTCAGGTAATCAGCCTTTATTGCATGTCTTTACATGCAGACTAAGGTTTAAAACCTGACTCATACTTTGAATTACCGGTATTCTTCTTATTTATATGGTACATTAGCTTTTTTCCTGGTGAGCCCACCTCTAAGGTTGTGTGTGTTTTCCCTCCCCTGCAGAGGAGCTGGGTCCAGCGGATGAGTACCACGCCCGGGTGGATATTGAAGTGGACTCTCCTGGTCCGAGTCAGGTTATTGCAAGAATTCCCCTCAAGGCCAGGTCTGGAACCGCGAGGGTCCATGCTCCTAAAGATCTGCAGGTAGTCGGAGAACAGCTGAGTGTAGCGTCACTTATGTAGCTTTTAGCTCATATGTTAAGGTCAATATTGCATTTGAATGTCTCTTTATGACTAACAGCATGTTAGGTCAATGGAATTTTTGCCTTTTTCTTTAAAATAATAAAAATAAAAAGTTGTTAAAACGAAGTAAAGTACAGCAGGTACATCTCATTCTTACAATGGCAAGAATTAAGTTTCTATACGGTCAAAACGTACAAAGACCGGGTCAAATACAGTATTACCAAAGTAATCTGTAACAATTCGTGCGGTGAATCAAACTAATTTGACAATTCTACGTCACAATGCCTGCATTCAGGGCTTATCCATAACTTTGCGCAGTTTTTTTTTAAGTATTTAATTTAAGAGTACGCTTAAATAACAATTAAAATGATGAGAAAAGAGGTAAAATAATAAAAAGCACAAGTTGTTAAATAAGGGCATCTACATCTTTGACTAAGATCCTAGGTGTGAAAGAGGAAGGTATTGCTGTGCCAACAGCTGAGGGGTGTAATGAAGCAACTAATTTCTACTAATTTCATATTAACGGAGCATCAGTTGCCACCAACTTTAATGAAAGAGTTTACACAAAAATATCGCTGTTGCCATTTAGGAAATGCAGCCATTTTAAGCAAAGTAGCTACATTTTCAAAGTATTTGGACGGGTGACTGAGAAGAATTTAACCGTCCAGGTATGGTCAGTTTCCTCGTTACTTCAAGACGCGTGAAGCCCATCAAAGGTCAGCTGTTGATACGCCGTATTGATTTGGCATTTGGCAGCTGTTTGACTAACAAGTAGCAGGAGGGAGCAGGGTGAATTTTGAGGTTTAAAGCGTTATACCATCTACTCGATTCAGCCAAATGCTAGGAAACTGACAGGACGGCTCCTCTCGGTTTGGATGGATAATGACCCTAAACAGACTGAGTTCAGCTCAGACGCCTGATCTCAACAAGCATCTGCAGGGAGGAAACTTAGCATTTGATATATATATGTGCTGCAGAATCATTGACTATCAAAGAAATGTGAAGTATTAAAAAACGATGGCTGTATTTACGCTTGTCACTTCGTTCAAGTGTTTTTCAACCTTTTTATAACGGAGGCACTTTGCTATATTTCCTAAATATAAATGTTGTTTTTGTGAAACCTTTCAAATTAAAGCTGAAAGTCTACTCCCATAGGGATAGTTTTATTTATAGTGGTTGTGGTGCTGTATAAAGATAAGATTTTAAATTCTCTGTCCCTGTCCAAATACTTCTGGACCTTACTATACTGTCTTACTGTATGGGTTGTAACTCACTGAACATTACAAATATGAATTGGCCACTTTGAATTTAATCATGTTTAGTACAGGTAAGCATGCATGGCTTCATTTATTTTTTAAGAAATGCAAAATGGTGTGATCCTGAGGTTATCTATGAGCAGAACAATACTGTTTATAATACGTTATAGTAGACCTTAAAATGTTCTTTGACTTGTCAGATATCAGCGTTTCTCTTCAGCACTGTCCTGCTTGTGCCTGTTCTTGTCTAGACTGTCAGCCTTTCTGCTCCGGTCGGTGAATGTAGCCAACAGACTCTGCCGTTAAAGAACGCAGGAAACATTGATGTGCAGCTGAAACTCAAGGTAATTCTGACCTCTACTGTCTTATTAGGACTGCATAACTCTGATATTTAAATCTGATGGACACTTAAGTCTTTAAAATTCTAATTTCTTGGTTTGTCCTGCATCTTTCCCTCCTTGCCACTGTTTTTCCTTTTTCCTTCCCTTCAACATTCAAAACGCCCGTTTCTCTGCTTGCTTTCATTCTTGTTTACAGAGCAGCGACGACAGTGAGGCCTTTTCTGTGACGCCTGATGAACTGTCACTGAGACCGGGAGAGGAACGAGGCATCGTCGTTACTTTCAAAGCCCACGGCAACAGGAAATGTAGAGAAAGGTAGACGAGCAATATTCTGTTTCCAAACAAAAATGTGATCCTTTTTGCAATAATCAGATTTTTTTTTTACAATCTTCCAATATGACGCATTTGTTCTGTGTTCCGATTCAAATTGAGTTGACTAATCCATGAATACAGCAACATAGACTACGTTTCCATGCAGTCAAAAACCCTTTTCTAACCGGAATATTAGTAATAACCCGGTTTTGCACGGCCATGTAAACACCAATAACCCCTTAGAATAACCGGAATTTGCTCATGTTCCGGTTTTTAAAAACCCGAAAATGACCCCGTGGTTACTCCTTTTCTAACTGAATATTGGGTCATGTAAACGCCTAACGGGATTTCCCCATCAAAAGGAACAGGAATTTGTTTTCAGGAAGTTCTTATAAACACGGAGAAACCAAGACCAGGAGGAGACTAATCACTTCATAAATGTAATGAAGGATATGAACATTTCTGCATTTGTAGACGGTAGAAAGTACAGCGATAGAGAG
Organism: Cololabis saira; assembly: GCF_033807715.1. Lineage (NCBI taxonomy): Eukaryota > Metazoa > Chordata > Actinopteri > Beloniformes > Belonidae > Cololabis > Cololabis saira. The sequence continues at coordinate 9,929,450 of NC_084589.1, forward strand.
ATTTAAAAGAAGGTGAGCAAAAAGTTGTGCGACGCAGGATTTGTACGAACACCAGACCAAATCAAGCTCCGCTGGAAGACGCTGAAAAAGGAGAACTACAGGACCGAGAAACAAAACAACTTCTACTGGGCTGTTGATTATCCACCGTGCTGCTGTTATTGTTGTTGTTTTAGATTTGGATACAGGAAGAAGAAGCGGAAATGACAGGCATTGCGTCATCACGTTCTCCGCGCGTCGCTGGTTTGATCCAGATATCCCAAATGATTAATCACCATGTTTACAGGGATAACCCTGTTTGCTCACGCATGGAAACGCATTATTCCCAATGTTTCAGTAACCGGAATATTGACCTTAACCCCAATTTTGACTGCATGTAAACGTAGTCATTAATACTTGTCCCTTCCACAGCTATTTTCATATTAACGGAGCGTCAGTCTTAACCCGTACCCATAAATATGTCTTCTGTGCAGTGAAAATCTTCTAAAAGGAACTTTGTCCTCCCCCCACAGCCTCCTCACCATCCTGGTGCTCCCATCAGGCCCCCAGTATGAAGTCACGTTGAAAGGGGAGCTGATCCCTGCCGCCTCTGGAAAACCAGCACCCCCATCTGCTCCCGTCTACGGCGCCGCTCTGACCAGCGACGTCCCGCCGATCCTCTCTAATAAACAATTTGTGGCCTGGGGAGGGGTCACCCTGGGACGAGCTGTGTAGGCAACTTCTTCTCTGTTTTTCATTAATTTCACTGCTGCTTGGTTACACATTTTGGGCATAAAATATTCATTGGAAAGTAATCGATTTTGAAGGGGGAAAACCCCCTCCCTCCAAATAACTCCAGGCCCAGAGCTCCATCTTATTCTATTAAGACTTGTGTAATGTTATTCATAAGAGGGGACAGAAGGCGTCTACGGGGAGCGTTATTCCTCCGAAGCCATTTCTACATAATACACTATTTATTTGCTCCCGCTAAAGGAAGGTTAAGCCAGCACAACGGAAAGATGGCTGGCTCGGCACAATTTTATAGGTTTTAACCAAATCTGGGTTAAACTTGCCTGGTCAACAAAAACGCAGACAGTTCAGAGTATAGGGGCTCTTGTTTAGACAATGTTTTGTTTGTTTTTATTTAGGATCCCCGTTAGCATTAGGTCCGACATTCACACAACACAAATTAACACTATATACATAACAGACATACATTATACATGACAAACAAAACAATAATACACAACTCCCTTAGTCACAAACAGCACAGAGGAACTAAATCACCATCATTCTCAGACATAAATACATAGAAATTAAATCAAATAAAACACCTTCATAAACAATACCTGCCTGAAATGACCTTATCTTAGAATTCTTGACCACTTTTCACCTTTATTGTGATAGGGTTTACACTACCTGTAATTCTATTCAAACTCCATTCTGTTCCTTCCAAATGTCAAATCATAATTCATTACATTTGAAAAGATATTGTTTTAACTGAGTCTTAAACCAATCTTTGCTACCTGCATGAGAAATATGAACTGGTATAGAGTTCCAGCCAACCATGGCTCTGTAAAACAGTTCTCTGTATCAAACCTGTTCTCACCCTTTATATGAACCTCCTTTCTGATGTAATTCTTGTACTGTACCCATGGTGATAAAATGATAGTAGAATCTATCATACAGTTGTTTCGGAGATCGTGTCACCAGTATATTCCTCAGAAAATTGAACAAAGTATAAGTCGACCTTTGTCTTATTGATAACCAGCCTAGATTCTTCTGCTGCTGGACACATTAGACCTATAAGGACACAATAGAAGCACAACGTGCAGCTTTATTTTTTTGCCACTTGTAATTTCTTCATATTCTTAACTGAAGTATTTGACCAAACTACAAAACAATAATTCAGTTGCGACAAAACCAAAGCATTCAAAACCTGTCTCCTAACATCTAGAGATAAAAATGTAGAAACTCTTCTCATTAGTGACACGCCTCTTCCCATTTTGCAAACTACAGAATCAGTTTGTTTGGACAATGGCAGATTATGTTCTAAAATTACACCCAACACCTTTTTGTCTCATAAACCTGTTCATCGGAAATATTATTTACATTCAATGTCGGTATTAGTTCAGGTTTAAATTGATACTTAGAACAAAGCAATATTGATTTTGTTTTGCCAACATTAAGAATGAATTTATTGTCACTGATTCAGACTCCACACAAACGTACCGGCAGCTGTAACTAATAACCAGTGTTGTTTCTAGTCAACAGAAGCTGGTTCTGAGGAACAACTCCACCACGAACACACAGCAGCTCCGGCTGCTCATCCGTGGCCAAGACCAGGACTGTTTCCAGGTATTTGAAACTGTTTATATTGAAGTCTTCTCCGAGCGTGCAGTTTAATAATTAAGATTGTTTGAGGTTTATGTGATGAACCATGAAACCCTTATGTGTGTTTCTCAGCTCCAGAGTATGTTCAGCCCGGAAGAGCGCATCACCCGGCATGGAGAGCTGTCCATCCGTCCCAAAGAGGACGTGACGGTCCACGTGCTCTTCGCTCCCACCAGGGTGGCCTGCATGCTGGCCAAGCTGGAGATCAAGCAGTCTGGGGTCCGGCCTTCGCAGCCGGGGGTCAAATTCACGGTGAGGAAGCAACTGCTGTCACCTTGAGATGCTAACTGGCCTTTGCTGCTACATTTTCTTTCTTTTTTTTGCATTTTATTTATTTATTTATTTATTTATTTGACAGGGACAATGCAGTCAAACATAGACACAAGCTTGCAGCTGATGTGATGCATGTAGAGTTTATAGCTAGTGCTAATTCTCAACTCCAGTCCCCAGACACTGCACTGCAAAAACTCAAAATCCTACCAGGAATATTTATTATATATTTATTTTTAGTTAAAATGTCTCATTTTTTTCTCAATTTTCACCTGTTTAAAGTAAGTTTTCACTTGAAATAAGTATAAAAATCTGCCGATGGGACAAGATTCATCTTCTCATTATAAGCAAAAACATCTTGTTCCACTGGCAGATTTTTCTACTTTAAGTGAAAATCTATTTGAAACAGGTGAAAATTGTTGTTTTTTCCAGTGATCAGTCTTGTTTTAAGTGTAATGAGATTTCTTTACTAAAATGAGACATTTTAACTAGAAATAAGACAAATATTCTTGTTAAGATTTTGAGGTTTTGCAGTGTGGGCTTTTCCACAACATTGCAGTACAATATAAAATTCACATACATCAATTAATAAGGCCATACAATACAATATTGCATTTACATGATATAAAACCTTCCCACACAAATATACACACTATTTACAGATGAGTACAGTTTAACATTTTCTTTAACCAGGTTTTAGTTTTGGTGAAGAACATGAGATGGCAGTGAATTCCAGAGTTTACAGCTCTTATAGGAGAAGGTTGACTGTCCGAAAGCAATTGTGGTTTGAGGAGGTTTGATGATTGAGATTTTATGGGCTGCTTTACATTTTTCTTTTATTCCCTGAATGGATTTCCCTCTACATTTTTGTTCAGCCTATTGGGAAAGTTTTCCAATGCTCTGCAGGACTTGAGCGGTCATTTTGATTAATTCATTCATTCTCTCCCAACTTCAGATTCCTCTGTCTGGTTACGGTGGCACCAGCAACATCATCCTGGAGGACCAGAGGAAACAGGCGGACGGCTACGTGGCGGCGATGGCCGACGTTGCGGTGGGTCACGTCAGTAAAGTGTGTCTCTGTGTGAGGAACACCGGCTCCAGGGCAGCCTTCATCAAAGCCGTGGCCTTCTCCGACGTGCCGTCCCGGTCTCACATGGAGCCGTCTGTCATGACGCTGGCGCCTTCACAGTTTGTGCTGAAGGAACGGTCACAAGAGGTGAGAGGCTGCTCCTTTATCATGCGTTTAGGAAGTTTAGAGTTTTATTTGGATCCCCATTAGCTACAGCAAAACTGCAGCTACTCTTCCTGGGGGGACACATAATACATAGTACATTATAACAACTAATTAAAGCAAACCTAAAGAGGTAGCATATTTAAAGGAAAAACAGAAAATAAAGAAAAAATAAAAAGTCCTTCCATTTAACATTTAGATATAAATAAAAACACTACATATTCATACATTTTATAACATCAACAAATTCAAACAATGTATAGTTATCATAGTTTGCACCAATAACTATTTTTAATAAATATTTTTTTTATATATATATATATATATATATATATATATATATATACACACACACCCATATACTATCTATATTATTTATTTAATAATAATTAAATACGGTACGTTTTATATGTATCTATTCAAGACATTTGAATTATTTTGTGTTAATAGTTTAAAGTGTTTGGGAAGGGGGTTCCATGCAGACGTAGCTCTGTAAATCACTGTTCTTGTACCATAGTTTGTCTTTATTTAGCATGTCTTTATTTAGCATTTTCTGAACTGTAACATCATTCTTTGTATAGAACTTGCAGGGTTTTTGATACGGATACATTTCTTACAAATATTAATAAAGAATAAAGTAATCTTTCTCTTACCATTAACCAGATTTATATGCATTTATTCTTAAATGAAAAACAACCGCTTTGTTCACGTGTGACCCTGGAAGGTATAAGTACTTTCAAGGAAAGTATATAGATGTTCTCTCTCTTAACTCTTATTGATTCTTGTCTTGGGCACCATCTAATGACGGGGACCTGCTTGTTTTCAGGTGATCACGGTGCTCATGAAGTCCACGCAGAGAGAGCAGCGTCTGTGTCAGTCCGCTAACTCCCTGCTGGCGACGGTCTGCCTGTTCTGTGGAGATGAAGTCTCCCGGCAGCAGTACAGGAGGTGAGACTGCAGTGTTCAGCTGAAGTCATGATTTAATTTGCATTGCTCGAACACTAATGAAATATTAATGTTTTAAGTGTCCAGGATCTTAGATCTGGGGATTCGTTGTGGGTTATTGATTATGAAATCAGGGCTGTCCTCAGGAAACCCTGCAGTGAAAATGTTATGATGCCAACAGTAGTGCTTTGATATATGAACTCCTTTTCTCCCCCAGATTGCTTCAGAGCAAACCGGAGGCAGCGAGAAAGGCCCTGTCTGAGAACAGCCTGCTCAAAAGCATCGACTTCAATGAAAAATTCCTCGGAGAAGAAAATGTTGCAGAGAGTAATGTCCCATTTTAATACTGCACAAAATAATCTGTTGTTCTCTCAAATCAATTCAGGAATTTCATATTCAGAGCAGGAAGGCTGCGGCTGCAGCATTTGTTAATCTGACCGATACCTTGACTTGTCTTCAGCGTACGACCTGCCCCTCCGGCCCAACGAGGCTCACATCTTCTACATCAACATGACCAAGGTGGTGGTGTCTTTGTTGGGAAGCACCAAAAGCACAGATTGTGATGAGAGTGAGCGCAAAGAAAGGTCTCTTCCCTCCATCAGCCACATCACAGAGATGGAGAGGTAATGCCACACGTCGGATATCACCAACTTATTCTACTACAACACTTATGGCGCTTTTCAACTAGTACCTACTCAGCCCGACTCGCGGCGAAGCGCTTTCCCACCAGGGGTCTAACGTGCTGAGTAGATACTTCTATGTATCTATTCTGCCGAGGTTCTAAGCTGCTGAGTCGGCTGTATCTGACATCATCACACTACAGGCCACCGATTGGTCGGGGGGTTGGAGTCAGACGTCTCAGTCAGGAGGAGGAAATCAGAGAAAGAGACTCTGACGGATTCTTGTTCATTTTATTCAACCAGCAATGGCAGCAAAAGTCTGTTTCATGATCCAACTCTGAGGGTCAGATGTTCATAAACCTGGTGCTGAGGAGAGAATTAAAAAGGGATCTAGACGGCGATAAGGAACGACCAGATCCACCAGGAGCTCTGTCTCTTCATAGCTGCTCACGGCTCCAGCTGACTTTTCAGCAGCGCAAAGACAAACTAAAAATTAAAAAGCGTCGCTGCTTGAAGCTTCTCTCACTCTCATTTTTTAGCTTGATATCGAACACAAGCCACAGACCCAGCAGCACATATATCATCTCCTCCAGGTTCTACATCTTTAGTGTTGTTGTCTTCTTCGTTTAGATCACACAATCAAATACATCACAGCAGCTTCACTCCAACCTCCTACTTCTGGTCCAGGTGCTGAATTGTCATGGAAAAGAAACCAGGCTGAGTTGAGTAGAGCCGATTAGGTGCTGGTGGAAAAGCGACATTAGAACTAGTGTTTGAGCTGTTGACAGAGATGGAGAGAGAAAGATAAATGAACTTGTTTCTCAACCTTATTTATAATGTTGGTCTTTGTGCTGAGTCGCTAAAACAAAAGTCAGTGGAGCTCGCTGGACTATTGATCTTATTTTTAAATGGTCTCGATGGTTAGAGGGATAGATAGATACTTGATAATTGAATGTGACATAGTTTAATGCAATGCAATTCCCTGTAGTTTGCCAAATGGGAATATCTCTCTGGATGTGCTCCCGGTGAAGGGTCCCCAGGGTCCAGCTCTGACGGTTGCAGAACCTTCCTCCCAGGTATTGCAAGCTTTCCTCAACTTTCTGTTTCTTTTTCAACTGTGCCAGTTGAACTCCTCTTTGTCTCCTTCTCTCTCGTTGGAGAAAACACTGCATACGTGTGAAGTAATCTCTCTCCTGTCAGACTCCAGAGCCGTCACACTCGCAGCCCGACTCCTGGACCCTCCACCCCCTGCAACTTGTCCTGGAAGCTCCCACCATCAGTGAGCTCAATCTGCACTGTTAAAAGCATGTCATGATGGAAGTTTCTTTGTTTTCTTTTTTTAAATAACTGGTGAATGTCCTTTTTGGTTTTAGACGGCCCGTCCAACACCAGTCAGGTCCAGATACGCAACAACACGTCCAGAGAGCTGAAGTTTGACTTGTCCTGGCCGGCTCACTGCCTCACCATCACTCCTCAGCATGGACTTCTAGAGCCGCAGTAAGACACAGCTTGTGTTTAGGGGGGGGGGTGGAAATACACTTTGGTGAGGATACATGCCTGAAAAGAGTTCTTTTTTAATTAGAGGAAAAACTGATGTTAGTCATTATATTTTCTGTGAAAATACATTACAAATTACATCATTCTATGCAGCTGTTGAAGCTGTAACAAATACATGTCCTGGACTGTCAGTTAGGGTGCAGTGAGTTTTACAATTAAATTATTGTCCATTGACATTTACCAAAAGTTTGTTTGTTTTTTACAGGACAAACACATTTATTACTGCTTTAAATGTCATTTTCTATTCCGTTTGAGAGAATATTTGACTCCTTGCTTTAGGACACAACGTCGCACAAGAACAACGATGAAACCAGCAGAGCTGCAGGGGTGACTGAAGAACGTAATGACAAAAGAGAAAAGTTTGACTAAATCAAAGGGCAGGATTACATGTCCACCTGTTATTCACACAGGTGTTGCCTTCTATTTGACATAAAATACCGGTCAGCCCACTATGGAAGAGTATTAGGGCCAGGCATGAGAAAGATAATATTTTAGAAGAGGAAGAATTTTTCTTTTTCATTATGCACTTCGAGGAAAAAAGTCAAAATGTCAAGAAAAAAGTTGAAATGTTGAGGAAAAAGGCGAAATTTCGACTTTATTCACAAAAATTCTACTTTATTCTACTTTATTTTTGAAATTGTATTTCAACATTTATCTCGACATTTTTCCACTTTTTTCTCGAAGTGCACAATAAAAAAGAATCTATTTTCTCTCCTGCATGGCCCTAATACTCTTCCGTAGCCCACAGTGTATCGCTGATCCAGTCATAATAGCTTATCAAGACAAATGCAAACAAAGTGAAACCACTAATCTGTGGGACATTTAATTGTCGGACTCATTTGTTGCTTCCTGGTTGTGTGAACGCAGGTGCCACCTTCAGATCCTGATCAGCCCCAACCCCTCGCTGGCAACCAAGTCCTCTCTGTTGCCCTGGAGCGGGCAGATCTACGTGCAGTGTGACGGTCAACAGAAGGTATCTGACAGCAACGCCGCTTTGGTTCATCACTAGTTTATTTTTATAATTTTATTTATCATTGAGCATTAATAGCACAGCACATGGATACAGACACAAAAGGATTACAATGCTCATTTTTATATTTTAACACCCCTGCCCTCCCATCCCCTGAACAGGTTGGGACACCTAACCAACAGAATTGGAAAATTGAATGAAGAAAACAAAACAACATGATGAATAGAGCAAGTTAACATGCACATATGCAGGGCTGCACATAAGTGGGCCGCCAGAGCGCATGCGCCGTCAAAATCCACAGTGCGCTGTCAATCTTGTGCTGCGAAGCGCTTTTGCGTACCAACAGCTGGGGCTCACATTATTGGTTGTGGCCAGACCAGAATACTAATATTAAAAAATCTATTGGGAGAGCTTTTCCCCAGAACTGCCACTCAAAGTTGGTACTGGCCAATCACAGCGCGTCCTTACTCCCCCTCCATGCTCGTTGGGCAGGAAGAGAGGTAAGGATCAGCTTTACTGAACAAACCCCGACACGTCTCGTCAAAATGTCCAAGAAGCAAGCGCCATTAAGTAATTATGTTGGCGTTCCACCACCACCAACTACAAAGAGATGCCAAACTAAACCACTACCCGAATCGAACAGAAAACGTGTGTTGGCCGAGAAGTGGCTGCATGATGTTACGCGGCGACGCGCACCGTACGTTCGCGTTCCCGCGTATCCTACCCCGTAAGCTCTGCGTTGGTGCAACGCGGAACCATAAATCAGCCAGTGTCCGTCACTGCGTGCAGCAGCAGCGTGCCTGCACCAGCAAGACGCTGCTCTCTGATTATGGCTCACAGTTTATGAAAACCCCAAATAAAAAATAAATTAGAGAATATTTTATGAAATCAATAAACAATTCCATCATCAAAATTATAACAAATAAAGGTTCAACATATCTTGCTTTGCATGTAATAAGACTAGGTAATATATTAGTTTCACCTTTTAAGTTGAATTATTGAAATAGATTAACTTTTACACCATATTCTAGTTGAATTATTTAAATAAATTAACTTTTACACCATATTCTTCACCTGTAGTAATATTCTACACCTTGGCTGATGTGGACATACAGAGCATAGGAGGCTATTTCAGTTGCTATATGGTTGACTGTCTGTACAGTCATGCAAGTTCAATGCTATTAAAGAACACGTTTTTTCATATAAAATAAACACATTTTTATGCAGTTTAGAAGTTTTGGGGGGGTTTTTTTGGCTCCTGCGCTGCTGAAATCGGGGCGTCCTTTATTTCTATGTGCAAAATATGCCGTGAGCATCCCAATCTGGCCGATAAAAACTGTAACTTTTATATTGACTCTACAGACTAACACGCACCATAATTTGTTAATTCATCTTTATAAGTGAATAAATATCGTTTTGCCTATAACTTATTCCTGCATCCCTCTTTTATCGATCCGGCGAGACGGGTCACCGCGTTTTTGGAGCCCCAAGTCACATATCCAGGGGCTCCTCTGAGCACCAGACCAAAATAATTATGTGCAGACCTGCACATATGCATATATACAAACACATACAACACTAAAGGAAAATATGGCCTATCAACATTGAAACTGTACACTAAATAAAACACGATTCACATGGATTTAATCCCATCTCAAATACCAGTGAAACTGGCTGCTATGCCGTATCTAAGTGGGCACAATTCTAAGTTTACTGATATACAGTAACACCGGATCCCAGACAGAGAAAAATGTGTCCCTGGACCCCCTGAGAGTATATTTAATCTTCAACTGTATGAATTGCGTCAGATCACTAAACCATAAAGATAGTTTGGCTGGATTTTTTTGACATCAAATACAATAATATTCTTCTTGCAAGCAGCGTTGTAAATGCAATAATAATTTTATAGCTTTCTTTATACAGTTTTCTATACAGTTTTAAGGCAAATATTTGAGATTTAAGAGATGAAAATATGTTGTTGCACGGCTCGAGCTGCACATTTCTGTTTACTGGTTCATAGCAGAGAGGGGAGGTGTAGTAGACAGAAGGGATGTCATTAACTAAACCTGAGGAAAGGGATAGTAACGCGTGTCCGAGGACAAATGGTGAGTGTCAGCTCGTCCAGATACTGGTGCTAGTGTTTAATATTAATTTATGTTAGAACTGACCGGGGAAGGGGTTTCCATTTGCTTAAAACGTGGTTTTGAATTTAATTTCAATGCTTTTTTTTTTTTTTTTCTTATACTTCCACTAAACTACGGAATAGTATTGGCATGGCCCTAAATACTCTTCCATACTAAACAGATGTTGTTGTTTTGTCTTTTTAAATATAACATTCTTATCAGTCTTTGCTAATGCAGCTTTAAACTCACTGATAGAATTATAGCTCCTGTTTTATATATATGTACAATGAGAGTGGTGGTTCATCCAGGTCAGATCTAACGTACCAGCGTGTGAGGTGGGAGTACGAGTAAGTGTGTGCTCTGTTCAGGTTATCAAGGTCCAGATCCGTCAGGACCTGGCCCTGGATGTGTCTGCTGCCCCAGCAGACGCCTCTCTGTCAGCCCTGCCTGCCCAGGCTGCTACTCCGGTGCTGCCCATGCCAAGGCTCGGCTCCAAGCCCCCCGCTCCCCCCGACACCCCGCAGACGCCGCTGGCCGCGGTGGAGATCAGCAACAAGACCATCACCTTTCCCAGCACCGCTTCAGGGGAAACATCAGGTAGGGAAGCTGCGGAGCAGCTCAGGCCCAGGACAACCAAGTTCAGGCGCGTTTGTGTGCCGTCTTCCAGTGATGGTCACGTGGTTCAGGCCTGATGCATTGATGAGGGATTAATTATAACCCAGAGGAGCAAAACATGAACCGAAAAAGTGCAACTGTACCAAGAGTAGGCCTGTGTTGAGAAAAATCGATTTTCCGATTCTAAATCGATTTTCATATTAATTCCTTAAAATTGATTTGTTTGTCTAAAGATCGATTGGGCACGATGTTTTTGCCTTTTTAATATGTTTAAAGGTATGAAAACATTAAAGTTTTCAGTTATAATTGCATAAATTGTCTATATTTAATTACTTTATATACTGTCTTGGGGTTACATTTGCATAAAATGCTAAAAACCAAATTCTCAAAAATTAAAAACCTGAAAAAGACGGAAAAAATAAAAACGGAATGTGGGAAAGAAAAAAAAAAACAGATTTAATGTTTCTGAAAGCAGTTCTATCATCATTCTGGGAGGTGATTGGTCCTTACAGCATCATTAGCTGCAATACTTGCTGCTGTTGGATCTCAATATAATACTAGTATTAATATGTTGCACAACTACAGTCATATAATTCATGCAACAGCTCAAAAAACAGTTTAATAACACTAACCCAAATCAATATCGGAATCTAATCAAATCTTGACATTTGAAACGATCCCCAGCCCTGACCAAGAGTGCTTAGTTTCAAACTTAGCATGTATTAATTTAATGTAAAATGCATTATTTTGGGTGTTTGTGGGACTAGAAGATGGTGGATGATCCTCTTCATAGGTGGTCTTCACAAAAATCAACCCATGGAGATTGATTTCAGTTCTGTATACAAACATTTAGTTTCATCATCATAAATCCTCCTGCCCTTCATCTCTGTCCGAGGAATTAACCTGAGAAGCCTCAACCATTCTGCCATTCATTGGTCTGCATGACGTAGGCTGCAGGGTACAATAGCTGCTGTCAACTGCATAACTAGCTGGTGCAGTTAGCTAGCTGGATGTTAAAACCCCGGTGCTCCTGTATTTCAGAGGCCCAGCTGGAAGTGAACAATGGAGACGTGGAAGTGAGGTGGTACCTGTCATCATTTGCTCCTCCATATGTCAAGGTACTGTTTCCCTTTTTTTCCCAGCGGGTGTTTGGTTTTTTTTGCTGTCTCTTATATTGTCTCCGGTGCAGATATTTGTGCTGCTTCTGTTTGCAATTTCATTAAAAATGTAATTTTGGTGATTGGTTTGTTGTTCTGCCTTCGTTGCCAGATGACTTTTTTGCACAAAAGTAAAATAAAGAAATCTAGAGCAAACGAGCCTTAACACATCCCACTGAATTAATCCGAGCTCAGTCCATCGTACAGACGGGATGACCAGGTGCTACTCAAACCTGGCACATCCATGTTCAGTTTTCTCAAGCAGACTGAAGCTGGCAACAGATTTACAGATGCAGAAAAAGTAGATCTACTTTTTCACTACTCAAGCAACAGCTTATCATGGAAATGTATGAGGTTGAGCCTAATACCTTCATAACAATACAGGATCTTTTTGGTGCAGGATCTTTGCCCAGCCGGTTCACTTTTACCGTGCGATGCAAAAACAGCCTCTTTTAGAAATAAGTCCAGTTTTTATCAATCAAGTCAAAATTACCCTATTTTAAGTAAAATTATCTTTGCCAGTGCGGTAAGAAAAATTCTCTTCACTAGAATTCTTAAAAAAAATACAAGAGTCTTGTGATTGTCTTGAAAGAAGAATTTTCTTACTTTCTTAGAAATTAGTTTGTGCAGCGTAAGGAAACCTCAGAATGATGCCAATGCGAGTAGTGTGGAAATATTAGGGCCAGGCAGGAGAAAAATAATATTGGAGGAGGAAGATTTTTTTTTTCATTATGCAAAAGTCAAAATGACGAGATAATTTTGAAGTACAATTTTGAGAAAAAAGTCAAAATTTCTTGAATAGTCAATGTTGAGAAAAAAGGCGAAATTTTGACTTTATTCTTGAAATTGTATTTCAACATTAATCCCGACATTTCAACTTTTTTCTTGAAGTGCACAATAAAAAATATTTGTTCTCCTGCATGGCCCTAATACTCTTCCATAGTGGAGGTGAATGAACACCATTTCCAGCAGAAATGGAACCTGCATCCTCCACCACTTGCTAAGCACCGTGATTCTGCATTCTTAGACGGTTGTGGTTTCTCTCTCAGGGGGTTGACAACACCCAGGACGTGTACCGGGCCACCTACACCGCCTTCAGGTGTTCCAGGGTGTCGGGGATCCTGGGGGCTCGGGAGAAGATGCAGGTAAGTCCTTGGCTCCAACCAGATTGTTTTTGAAAGGGACGGCAAAGATTGTTGTGAGCCATGGAAGTTACTTCTGAAGTTTCTCTTAATGTGTGACACACAGAGAAAGGAGCCATTAACTAATTTCTGATGATTTCCTGCCATGTTTCTGCTCCCCCAGGTGCCTGTGACCTTCCTGCCCAGAGACAAAGGAGACTACGTTCAGTTCTGGGACCTGGAGTGTCACCCCGTGTCTGACCCCCAGCAGAAATCCAGGATCCGCTTCCAGCTCTGCGGCACTGTGAGGACTAGTTTGTCTGAAGTCATGTCATCCTTATTGATATTTATAGATGGATATCTATTAGGGCTGGGGATCCATTCAAATGTCAAGAATTGATTCTATTCAGAATTGATTATAGGGATTTGATTCGATCCAATACTGATCTGGGTTAGTGTTATTAAAACTGTTTTTTGAGCTGCTGCCTGAATTATATGACTGTAGTTTTGCAACATATTAATACTAGTAGGCCTGTTGCTGCAGCTACTCTTCGACTCCATGTTCATTGTTTGATAGTTTCACACCATGCCCATGTGTGAATTAAATGACGTGACTACTGGGGTTAAAGATCACCTAGTGAAAATCTAATGAAGGAAAAAAATCGATCTTTAGACATACGAATTGATATTTAGGAATTAATATGAGAATCGATTTAGAATCGGAAAATCCATTTTTTTTTTCAACACTGGCCTAATAAGATAAGATTATCCTTTATTTCTCCCTCAATGTGTTATGACACGCCCGGTTGATTTAAAAGCCTACGTGCACGACGCCTGCTGGCCTGTCAGAGGAAAAAGTTATGTGTTTTCAACAGCAGAATGCTAAACTGTCCAAGAGTGGTGAAACCGTGTTTACTTTTAAACTTCCTGGAGTACAGTAATCCCTCACTATAACAGGGTTCACCTTTCACGTCTCGCTGCTTCACGGATTTTCATCATGCATCGTGTTCTGCATTCTGATTGGATAAACAGTCTCCCCGCTTCTTCACTTCCTGTGTCAATAACGTTGGTCTCTTGGCAACAATGCTGAGAACGGCCAATGAGCTTCAGCAGCAGCTCAAGAACGGGACCTTTGATGAATCTTTCATTACAGTCTCAGATATAATCCATGGTGTCATGTCTGTTTATAAGAATCTTTTTGCCCAGAAGAAAAAAGAGCGACAACAACGACCCATAACTATGTTCTTCTCTGGAAAAAACACTCCTGTACTTTAGAAGAAAAAGACGCTACAGAGCGAGTCAGGATGCAGTAGCATCAGAAGAGCAGTGGAATACGCACCAGTCACAATTTGTCCTACTGTATTTATTGTATTTTTTTTTCATAATCCTTTTTCATTTTCTTCTGTTCAAATCCAATTACTCGGGTTGCGGTGGGGCTGATCTCCACAATTTGAAACCTTGTATAATAATTGTAAAAAGAAAAAAAAAAAAAGTACTTTGCGGATTTCACTTATCACGGGTTCTTTTTGGAACGTAACCCCCGAGAAAAACCAGGGATTACTGTATTCACATGCTGCAAATGCCAGGAACCAACTTAAAAACACAACAAGCGTTCTGCATGTAATGTTTAAGAAGTTTTAGTTTTTCATAAAGCAATATTTTGGAAATAAGATGAAAGGTTTGTGAAAAATAAATATATATATTTCTAAAGGGAGTAAAGTTTGGGCCGGTGGAAGCACCGCAGGAAGGAAACTGTTCTCTGGTGAAGACTGACGCCGCAGTGAAGAGCAGGAAGAGACCAGAAGCCTCGGCAGGCAAAACCAGGCAAGTCCTAGCAGTGAAATTGGATGTTGTGGTTTTTGATTTTGGGGGAAATTTGTTTTTTTTTGGCTCTTCTTTAAAACTACTCCAAACCCTGAAAAGGGGCCAAATTGGGCCAGTTGGAATAGGGGAAAGTGAGATGAACCAGGTGGCTGTCCACCACCATCAAACAGTCAGATGATTTACCTGAGAAAATAGTGGAATATAGCACTGTAATCATACAGTTTAGGCAGAAATTGTACTTTTTGGTAATAAGAACATATCGGACTCCTTCACTTTTCTCTCATTTATCAGAACAACATAAATCCCTATAAAATATACTATTACTTAGTTGTCTTGAATGCTATTGAATACTAACCATTGGTTTTATGGAGATATCTGGTACAGTTCTCTTGAAAATGAGATTTCTTTAGACACATTCCTCTCTGAAACAGTCAAATTAAGTCATTCCGAATGGAGGATTGGTGACATAATATCCTATAAATTAAGTATTCTCACTCTGATGGTAATCATATCTGGAGAGGGGAGTGTCAGGTGGCTTAACTGCATCACCAGATAGTCAGGATGTGACTAACCCAATAAAATTAACTTTACCTATATTACAAGCCTCTAAAACGGAGACACGTGTCACAATAAATTTACTGAAACTAGAACATCAATCCAATCTAAATGTATAGTAGTACTTCAAACACACAAACAGAATACCCAATGAAAAGTCATACAATTTATTGGGGGGAAAAAAAGTCATAACATTTCTGGAACCAGGAAAAAGTCATGTGAATAAAAATCATAAAATTTCGCCAAAAAAGTCAAACAGTTTTTGATATATGGTGAGTTCCCACGGATTTTTACAAACTAAGGGACTGAGCTCTCCCTCCACGACGCCAGTCAGTCCAGTTGTTCTTTCAGCTTCTCCCTTTAATATTGTAGCATCCAATATTCCCTCCAGTCTAACATTTTGTTGTTTCTTTCTTAATTCCTGCATATCACAATTGTTAAACGTCCTAATTCCCCTGTAATAAGAACTACAGTTAATTAGGGGGTTATTAGGGACATTTACTCCTCTCCTCAAATAGTATTTTTGTTCTGGACTATAACTCCCCCTGTGATTGCAGCCAGGAGGAGTCCGTGCGGAGGGGGGTGTACTGTCCACATGACTTGTACACCTTCGAGAAAACCCGTGTGGGGGAGTCCAGCACTCTGAAGGTCAACATCCGCAACAACTCGGCCGACATGCACGAGGTGAGGCCTTCTTTATTATCCTGAAGATTGTTTTAATGTATTCTTTTGGTTCCTGCCCATGTAAGACGATCTGTTCCAGCAGTTAAAGCCCATCCATTCATTCACTTGGCTCGTCAGAGTTTGCTTTAAGAGCAGCTAAGAGGAGATCCCCCCCCCCCCAGGATGCCTAGCCCATGTCGGCTGGCTCTTCCTGGCGTGGAAGTGCAGCATTCCCCTCCCAGATAACCATCCCAAAGTCTGTCATGGAAAGTCCAGCCACACTGGAAGGACAATTCCTTATAGCAGCTTTGCATCCCAGATTTTAGTGTTTCAGTCACAGTGAGTATAGCTGAGGGTAAACGGGTCTCAGTTTCTGAATCAGCTCCCTCATCACCACTTAACTGCAGATGACTCGTACCGACCTCTCAGCCTCCAGGTCCATCCGTCCTTGGGTGGAGAACGAGAACCAGAGATGCTTGAACTCCTCCTCACTGCCAGCCTGGAGAAGAAGACACTCTGCCCTCTCCTGGCTCAGACCCATATGGAGCTGTCACACTAGCACCTACTCAGCCCGACTCGTCTTGCCCTCGTTTCTTTTCAATATCCAGATCAGAAGTAGGAGGTTGGAGTGAAGCTGCTGTGATGTATTTGATTGTGTGATCTAAAGGAAGAAGACAACAACACTAAAGATGTAGAACCTGGAGGAGATGATAGATGTGCTGCTGGGTCTGTGGCTTGTGTTTGATATCAAGTTAAAAATGAGAGAGAGAGAAACTTCAAACGGCGACGCTTTTTAATTTTTTTTTAGTTTGTCTCGGCGCTGCTGAAAAGTCAGCTGGAGCCGTGAGCAGCTATGAAGAGACAGAGCTCCTGGTAGATCTGGTCGTTCCTTATCGCCTCTACATCCCTTTTTAATTCTCTCCTCAGCACCAGGTCTATGAACATCTGCACCTCAGAGTTGGATCAGAAACAGACTTTTGCTGCCGTTGCCATGCCTGACTGAAATAGCCTCCTATGTCCACGTCAGCCAAGATGTAGAATAAGCTACAGGTGAAGAATATGGTGTAAAAGTTATTTATTTTATTTCAATAATTCGACTTAAAAGGTGAAACTAATACATGTATATTTCATAGTCTCATTACAGGCAAAGCAAGATGTGTTAAGCCTTTATTTGTCATAATTTTGATGATTGAATTGTTTATTGATTTCATAAAATATTCAATTTCTTTTTCTTTTAATTCCCAATTACGGAACAATTCCGTATTTCAAGGGACGGGTGGCAACCCCAGTCAGAGTCTTTCACTGATGTCACATCCTGACTCAGACGTCTGACTCCAACCCCCCGACCAATCGGTGGTCTGTAGTGTGATGATGTCAGATACAGCCGACTCAGCAGCTTAGAACCTCGGCAGAATAGATACAGAAAAGTATTTACTCTGCACGTTAGACCCCTGGTGGAGAAGAACCAAACTGAGGCGAGTTGAGTCGGGCTGAGTAGGTACTAGTGGAAAAGCTCCATAAGACTGTCCCCGTCAGCCCCCAGACCCCAGCAGAGGATTCCCTCCTCCAGGCCTGGCTCCAGGGCAGGCCCTGGTTACCCCCATGTAGCATCCAATCAGCTATCAGCCGTTCTCGTGATTGTAAAACCCTCCACCCCTCCCTCCATGTTGCGCCTCTTGCTTTTTATTAAACATGTGTCTGGAGTTTGCCCTCAGTCTGGCCTGCCCCCCGGGACCAACTTGCCTTGGGAGAGCCTAGCAGGGGTAGGGACCCCCCTCCCCCCCCCAGGTTGTGGCTGTGGGCGACCTCAGACCCCAGACATTAGAGTTGAAACACCAGTGACGGGTTTTGCTGCAACTGTATAACTGTATACTGCTAGATGAAATTGCACGACTAACCTGATGTATAAATGTTGTATTAACCCCCCAGCATTTATTTCTGTGCTTTGCATGGTTTTAATATTTGATGTGTGGCTTTTCTAATTGACTTGCAGCTGAATTTTGTAAAACCTAGGGAGCCCTTTCACATCAAGCATTCCAAATACTCCCTGAGGTGAGTTTCCTGTTGTTATTCCTCACAGAAGTGCTCCATTGTGCACCATTGTAGCTTGATTCTGGATAATAAGGGAATATCATAGGCTTCTAAAAATGTTTGCAATTATTCCTTCCGTCTTTTGGTCCTCTTGTTTGTTTTTGTTCTTTGATTTATTATTTTTCATGACGGTAGATATTAACATTTAGTCAGCAGAGACCTGGAGGGTAATGTTACCTCTATGAATGCAGCAGGTACCAGCTGAGGAGGCTTTTTGTTCCAGTCCAAATGTTGACTATTTAGGCTTTTGATCTGTAAATTTCACAATTCATTTCACGCTGCCTGGACTTTTCCAGCGGGACTTTTTTTTTTCCTGAGTTACAGGTTGTCATTGACCCTTAAGCAGGGTGCTTGCGCAAGTCTTGAAAGTCTTAATAAGTATGGGATTTTGAAACACTGTTTTCCAGACCTTGAAAAGTCTTGAATTTTGTGTGAAAGTCTTAATAAAGTATGGGGAAAAATGTATGGTAGAATTTTACAGTATGCTCAAAGGCATTGTGAAATGAGAAATAGAAAGGTAGGCTATAAAACTTATAATAAATAGTTTATTTAACTATAAACTATAAAAATAGTTTATTTTTTGTTCTTACCAAGTGAGCTAGGTCAAATATGCACTTTTATCTCTTCTGATACAGCTTGTTCAGAAGTTAAAATGAGTTAACATAAAGATAAGTTCAGTCATGTCAAGGACAGAAAAAATAAGATGCGAGTGAAGAGACTGAATTCTACATACATTCATCCATCCATCCATTCATGTGTTTTTATAGATAGTCTTTGTGACACTTGTTTGATGTGAAATTCATGTACTTGATTTTCATGTTTTGAAACGTTTTCATCAGTAAAAACATAATTTACTGTGAATAATGCATTCGTTCATTGAATACTAGCCTATAAAAAATTCTAACAAACATTTCTAATAAACACAATTGGTACAATCTCAACCAATGAAGTAGGCAGTAGGCACACAAGTATACAAGTACGTAAAGTTAAGGTCTTGGGAAAAATCTGGGGGCAGTTTTAAAAAAGTCTGGGAAAAGTCTGGAATTTTAATTTGGAAAAAGAGCAAGCACCCTGCTTAAGGTGCTCTTCAGATTTATATATTAAACTAGAAGTGATGTTAATTATAAAGACTTGGATCTAGGTGACTCCTGTAGAGGTCTTGTTGTAGTTGTATCCACCTAAAATATTTATTTGTTTGAAGGAAACGTGTGTGTGTGTGTGTGTGTGTGTGTGTGTTCGTGTCCGGAAGAGTATTAGGTCCAGGCGGGAAAAAAATAAAAATATTTTAGAGGAGGAAGATTTTTTTTCGAGAAAAAAGTCGAAATGTCGAGAAAAAAGTCAAAATGTCGAGATTAATGTTGAAGTACAATTTCGAGAAAAAAGTTTAAATGTTGAGAAAAAAGGCGAAATTTCGACTTTATTCTTGAAATTGTATTTCAACATGAATCTCGACATTTCGATTTTTTTTTTTTCTCGAAGTGCACAATAAAAAAAAATCTTCCTCTCAAATATTTTTTCTCCTGCCTGGCCCTAATACTCTTCCGTAGTGCTTGTGCTTGTTTCTATTTGAATATTGGCTAGTGTGTAATTTCCTGAATGAATGAAGTGTTCACTAACTGCTTTCTCTTTCTCGTGGGTCAGATCGCAGCATTATCTGAAACTCCCCGTCCAGTTCAAGCCCGGTTCCGCCGGCCGACATACGGGTTTGCTGCTGATCCAGTCAGAAACCAGCGGGAGTCTTGTTATCCAGCTAAGTGGTGAGGCGTCGCCCTGATTCCTCCTCCACCCGCCTGTTCTACCTCCTCCTGCAGCGTCTGCTCGGCTCTTCATCGTGGGACGGATGAGAGGAACCGAGAAGTGACGGACCTTCAGCAACTCATGAGTTTTGGAGAGCTAATGGATTTGTCTCACTGTCCTCTGCTGCTGCGGTGCCACTTCACTTCTGTAACACGACGAAGGATTGTGCTTTTGAAAAAGTGACACTATGCCTTTTTTTTGTGGTTACAACATCTGGAGGAACAATTTTCTCTGCAGAGCTGAAGTAATAAGTCTCATGATTGTAAACCCCCCCCCAACCTTTTTGTTTTACTTGAATCATACACTCTTACACGAATGCTTTTAGGTCCGTTTACATGTCATGAGATTCTCCTGCAGGGTGGTTTCCATGGCGATGATCCCGGGCCGGGCCGAGCCCACCTGCACGGCAGCCTTCGTCAGCACCAGGTGTTGATGCAGCAGTTACCAAGCCGTCCAGATGTTTAATTTAGTTGTGATGGGGCAGCTTTCCACCAGCATTAGGGCGGGGGCTTCTTTTCGGCAGCTGGCCAGCTCCATTTTGCACGGTAACCATGTGGTAACCGTGTGGTTACCACGTGGTAACCACACGGTTACCACATGGTTACCATGGCAAAAGGGTGTTGATCGTTGTTCCTGCCACAGAATATGAGCTTTAGTGCGAGTGGCCGACCTGACCTGCTTCTCTAGTCTGTTTTGGGACTGAACTGCCACGAGGTTTACTGCGTTTGTACCTCAGGAAGAAAAACCTTCTCAACCTGCTGGATGCCACGTATTTGTACCGCTGAGGAACACTAATGTTTATAGCAGTTTGTTTAGTTTTTCCCCTGCATGTTTGGTCCTTTTGATAAGAAAGCAGTTGCTGTCGGCGCTAGCTGCAGACGAACACTCCTTAGCTTTTTGATTTGCACTATGTAATATATTTTGTGAATTTTTAAATAAAGTTTTTCTGGTAAACAGCTGTGTAGTCTGTTTGTTTTAAATCCACATTGCAGTAGTGAGGTAGTTGTATTGGCTTAAACTTGACGTGTGTTGACTTTTTTTTTTCTTTTTTTTTTTTTTTCTTTTTTAAATAATTTTCTTTCCACATTTTCAAACTATATAAAACCCTGATGAGCCGATGAGAACCGGGTGTGTCTCAAAGATTAGGTAAGTTGAATCATGCCGCAGTCGCATTGTTTATTTTACAGCAGAGGATGGTGTGTTTTCAGAGATTTAAGATATCATTTAGATTTTTGGTAGTTCTGTTCAGTCACAGATCAGTAAGGTGGCAGCTGGAGAAGTTTTTTAGTTCCATTCAATTTCCACTACACAAACAACCCAAAGTACAGGTGTAAATTGTCAGTGTAATACAAAAAAATATATATAATTTTTTGTGTGTGCGTGCGTAATTTTAACTAAAAACCAAGGACCAAAAGGTGTAGACTGAAGCCTGAGCTTATGACGCCTACCCTTTTGCTGTTGCAAATGAATCTTTGTTCTGTCTTGAAATGCTGACTTAACACATTCATGAATAAGGGTTTTATCTGAACTAAAAATAATAATTGCATGATTTGATGCTTTGGTGCAAATACATTCCATTTTATTTATAAAGCGTCTATTACAACAGAAGTTGTCTCTAAGATCTTTCCAGAGACCAGAACATAAACCCCCGAGCAATTATTACATAAACAATGGCAGGTAAAAACTCCCCTAGTGGGAGAAAAACCTTAAGCCAAACAAGAGCAAGAAAAACTCATTTAGGAGGGGAGAAACCTGGACCAGGACCTGGATCATAAGGGGGAACCTCCTGCTGAAGACCAGACTGGGATCCACAGACATGTGGAAGCAGCAGCGGGATTCATGGTACTTAGTACACCCAACTGCAAAAATGTGAGAACCCCCTGGCATGTCTTTCACATTTAACTCCACAGGAGTGACCTGCACCCGTGCTGCAGAGCCAGTGGGTCGCAAAGGGCTGAGGGAATCCATCTTTTCCATCTCTACATAATCCTGTCTCCATTCAAAATGTCAAAATCTTCAAAAGGAAATAAAAACTGACACTGATAATGAAGTTATTGATGTGTTTTTGAAAGCTTACGAAGGAAAAACATGTAAAGTAATCTCAACCCTGTACAAAGGTTTGCTGTCCTTCAGGAAGACTTCCTCTCTTTATATCAAAGAAAAAGAGTTGAGAGAACAGATAACTGAGGAGGAATGGTTTAATATTTGTAAAATGTAGTGCACGGACACTAGCTCCAGGATCTGGAGAGAATTCAATTGGAAAAATATAGTCAGATTTTTTAGAACTCCAAACATTAGGAAGGAAACTGTTGGAGACTGGAGACTCTGTGGATACATGGATGTGGCCCATATGCAGATTATCTGGTCTTCCCAGAAGATAATAGGATATTGGGATAAAATATTGCGGGGTTTAAGAAAAATAATAGGATACGAGATTCCCAAACTTTATTTGGGAAATTTGACACAAGATATAAGACAAAAAGAGGATGAATATCTTGTTAAAGTTCTATCGGCAAGTAAAAAAGCAATAAGGTTATGGTATAAAGCAGAACCAGCGACCGTGGGGCCGTGGTTGAGCAGGAAATATTTGTTATGGAAAAAATGACAAACTACGATTACAAGAGACACAATTTCAGGAAAAATGGACAGATTATAGAGCACAGGAAGAGGACAGCACCATCACCACTGGACAATAAGGACATTGATATGAGAATAATTGCTTTGTGAAGTTTGTAAAACCTGACACTGTAATTGTTGACAGAATTTTCATTAAAAAAAAAAAGTTTTGGTCCCTTTCTTAGAATTCATCCTTACGCTGTCTTTCGATGATGTAGCTTAGCATTTATTTTGTCATGTTTACAGTGTTACTTGGATGTGTGGAAACCCTCAATTGTACTACTGACAGATGTTTGGACTAATGTGTAACCCTTAACCGTCCATGTGTTATTCATCTATTTATTTATTTTATCATTATTATTATTTTATTTATGTATTTATTTTATTTGATCTTTTTTCCTTGTTTACATATTCTGTTTTATTGCTATTATCTTCTTTGTATGTGGGAACTGGGGAGGGTGGTATATACAGGACTGTCTCAGAAAATTAGAATATTGTGACAAAGTTCTTTATTTTCTGTAATGCAATTAAAAAAACAAAAATGTCATACATTCTGGATTCATTACAAATCAACTGAAATATTGCAAGCCTTTTATGATTTTAATATTGCTGATTATGGCTTACAGTTTAAGATTAAGATTCCCAGAATATTCTAATTTTTTGACATAGGATATTTGAGTTTTCTTAAGCTGTAAACCATGATCAGCAATATTAAAATAATAAAAGGCTTGCAATATTTCAGTTGATTTGTAACGAATCCACAATGTATGACATTTGTGTTTTTGTAATTGCATTACAGAAAATCACAATATTTTAATTTTCTGAGACAGTCCTGTAAGTGGGGTTGTTTGTCTTAAAAAATATTGAAAATCAAATGAATAAAGTTATTAGAAAAAAAGTAAAAAAAAAAAAAAAAAAAAAAGTAAAAATCTTCAGATGCCATCATGAAATCTTGGACTTTTGATCATATCCATTGTGGTTGATTGATCTTATAGTTCATATAGCTTTGTTTTTATGTTTCAGTGCGTTTGCAGATCATTTTTAACTTGAATTTGGAAATATAAAACGTCTTTATTATGCTAAAAGCAGGCTGCCGGTGAGGCGGCGTGGTGTGTAGTAGCGGCGGGTGTCCGGCAGGTGTCGCCAGAGCTCCGCTGGAGCGCTGCTGTTCCTAGCGGGGACAGCGGAGCTGGCTGAGCTGACAGGACGGCAGGACTCGGACTGATCCTGCAGCAGCTGCACTACGGGCGGCCGCGGCTCTACTGCCGCTGATACAGGTAGGACCGTTCCGGTTCAATCTTCCTCTGGTCTGTGTGGGTCTTTACCGCACATTAATGTCGTGTTGGGCCGGAGGGGCCCGGGGACGCGCTGCGGCCGCGCGCCCCGCCGCGGCGGCGCGTACTTTCCTCCCAAGTTGTTCAGAGTTGAAGCTGCAGCTGAAAGACCGGGGATAAGATGACGGAGCTGACGGAGCTGACGCTCCATCATCCATCCATCACTCCATCACTCCATCATCCATCCCTCCATCCATCATCCATCATCCATCCATCACTCCATCATCCATCATCCATCCCTCCATCCATCATCCATCCATCACTCCATCACTCCATCATCCATCCCTCCATCCATCATCCATCCATCACTCCATCACTCCATCATCCATCCCTCCATCCATCATCCATCACTCCATTATCCATCCATCATCCATCCATCACTCCATCACTCCATCATCCATCCCTCCATCCATCACTCCATTATCCATCCATCATCCATCCATCACTCCATCATCCATCCCTCCATCCATCCCTCCATCCATCATCCATCATCCATCCATCATCCATCCATCACTCCATCATCCATCCATCATCCATCCATCCATCCATCACTCCATCATTCATCCATCCATCATCCATCCATCACTCCATCATCCATCCATCACTCCATCATCCATCCATCATTCCATCATCCATCCATCCATCACTCCATCATCCATCCATCACTCCATCATCCATCCATCACTCCATCATCCATCACTCCATCACCCATCCATCATCCATCCATCCATCACTCCATCATCCATCCATCACTCCATCACTCCATCACCCATCCATCATCCATCACTCCATCATCCATCCATCATCCATCACTCCATCATCCATCCATCATCCATCATCCATCACTCCATCATCCATCCATCACTCCATCATCCATCACTCCATCATCCATCCATCATCCATCACTCCATCATCCATCCATCCATCATCCATCACTCCATCATCCATCCATCCATCACTCCATCATCCATCCATCCATCCATCCATCCATCCATCCATCATCCATCCATCCATCCATCATCCATCCATCCATCATCCATCCATCCATCATCCATCCATCCATCCATCATTCATCCATCCATCCATCATCCATCCATCCATCATCCATCCATCCATCATTCATCCATCCATCCATCATCCATCACTCTATCCATCCATCCATCATCCATCCATCCATCATTCATCCATCCATCCATCATCCATCACTCTATCCATCCATCCATCATCCATCCATCCATCATTCATCCATCCATCCATCATCCATCACTCTATCCATCACTCCATCATCCATCCATCCATCACTCCATCATCCATCCATCATTCATCCATCCATCATTCATCCATCCATCATCCATCCATCCATCATCCATCCATCCATCCATCCATCATTCATCCATCCATCCATCATCCATCCATCCATCATCCATCCATCCATCATTCATCCATCCATCCATCATCCATCCATCCATCATTCATCCATCCATCATTCATCCATCCATCCATCATCCATCACTCTATCATCCATCCATCCATCCCTTCATCATCCATCCATCCTCTACCTCCTCCGTCTCCTCCGTCTCCTCCCCCTCCCCGTCTCCTCCACTTCTTCCGTCTCCTCCTCCTCCTTTGTCTCCTCCACCTCCTCCACCTCCTCCGTCTCCTCCCCCTCCCCGTCTCCTCCACTTCTTCCGTCTCCTCCTCCTCCTTTGTCTCCTCCACCTCCTCCACCTCCCTCGTCTCCTCCACCTCCTCCACCTCCTCCACCTCCTCCTGCTCTCCAGCTACCTGGCTCTGGTCTGTACATCAAGCTCACTGAGAAGCAAGAACAGCAGTCTGAGTTTGGGTGACTCTCACATGTGATACTCTTGGGTGGGGGTAACTTTTGGGTGCAGCGAGGCCCCACGGCCCACTTGTGGAGTGGTGGAGCAGCTTCATCTGAGTTGGGAAACAGAAAAAAGAAATAAAATCCATATGTATCCTCCCACTATTCCCCCTTTACTAGGTGGTGATTATACTGGGACACCCACGACCCCTCCCCATTTTCCTCACCTGATGTGGGTCAAGTCTTCATTACACTAATTTGGTCTAATCATGGACATTTTTATGAAGTTTACAATCGTCTCTAGGCTCCTAATGAGATGTTTGGAGAAAATACGTCATAGATTCAGTGCTTACCAACCACGTGTATAGAGGGTCTGCATTGACGTCACTTCCCCACTGGACCAGCCCCCTTACTCACACTGAGTGGCAAAACATCAGCAAAAATGGCTGCAACTAGTGGGGAAGACGAGATAACAGCCGATTATGGCTTAAATTAAAGGCAGTTGGACTTGACAGTGACCCGTACAGTTACCCCAAGAACCAGAGGTCCATGGACATTAATATTTGGTACAGTTACCAAGAACCAGTGGTCCATGGACATTAATATTTGGTACAGTTACCCCAAGAACCAGTGGTCCATGGACATTAATATTTGGTACAGTTACCAAGAACCAGTGGTCCATGGACATTAATATTTGGTACAGTTACCAAGAACCAGTGGTCCATGGACATTAATATTTGGTACAGTTACCAAGAACCAGTGGTCCATGGACATTAATATTTGGTACAGTTACCCCAAGAACCAGTGGTCCATGGACATTAATATTTGGTACAGTTACCAAGAACCAGTGGTCCATGGACATTAATATTTGGTACAGTTACCAAGAACCAGTGGTCCATCGACATTAATATTTGACCACGAATCCAGTTTCCTGATATTTAAATGTACTTAATTTCTACGCCGGGGAAATACACGAAGCAAAGCTTGAAGGCTTACAAAAGTCTTGACGCTTGGTCGGACTTCAAGGCAGGATTTGTTTTAGAAATTAAAGTGATGAAGACACAGAACTTTATGTTTTGACCGTTTAACGTTAGCTACCCAAAAATCCAACATTACCTGATACAAAATGGGAACCACAAATCCACGTTTCGGTGCCTGGAATCCAGTTGTTTCTGAGAATTACAGCGATCCATTTGTCTCTCTTAAGCTTATTTTTCGGCAGTCTGTAAAATGATAACTCTGATTTCTTGCTAAATCTATGAGTACAGTCAATCGCACAACAGCTCTTTCCTATTTTAGATGTTTTCCAGTTGCTCAAACTGAAAGTTTACGCTGCCACTCAGTCTTTCTGCCACTCAGTCTTTCTGTCACTCAGTGGGCGTCATGGGCATTCCCTCTATACAGCTCTGTTCATAGCAGCTGGCTTTAGGGGGTGGGGTCATGTGGAGTTGGCCCCGCCCCTCTGCAGAGCTACATCCAATCAAACCAGTGTTAAACGCTGCTGTGGTGATGTGGGTGGAGATGGCGGTGGATGGTTCTGATCCAGGTCTGCGTCGTCGTGTCCTCCAGCTGTACAGGACAGGATTGTGTGTTGCAGCAGTGTAGGAAGCCTGAGTGGGCACCTCAGATCCTCCTCCTCCGCTGCAGCTCCGGGGAGGTGATGGAGGAGCAGCTCCTTCAGTCAGGCTCAAACAGAGGTGGTTGTGATTCACCATGAAGCTAAGGGGAACGGCAGGGTTGTGTCGGTCAACACCGGGTTGGAGCCACAGTGTCGGGACGTAAAAACCTTGGACTTTTCTTTTCAAACAGCTGGAATCAATTTCAGTCATTGATTCTGTTTATATCGTTTTTTTCTGGTTGTGTTGGGAAAAAAAAAAGGACTTGACTGACTCAGCTTAATAAAGTGCTACAGCAAAGTCTAATGTATAATGTATGATCCTGGAATGGAGACTGATTTCTTATTAATTTACTGCACTTGAGTCAAGTGCATTGACGCACTGTTGGCGTGCACGGCCAGACCTCTTCCAGGGAGATTAGGGATACCATTTTTGTCACACCGAGTACGAGTATTTTAATTTGTGTACATGCCGATACCGAGTACCGATACAATACTTCTACCACAAAAATAACTAGGCTAAAAATGCAATGAAAAATGCAATGAATTGGAAGATATTTGAAGATACATTCAATAAAAATAAATACAATGAGTAGAATAACTATTTTAAACAAAAAATAATCTTTCTGTGTAAATAAAAAGTCTCCACACTGGGACTGTCTTCACATTTAAGAAAATATCAAACATATAACATATCAATGAAACATCATATTGCGGCTTGAGTGCGTCGAGAAGACGGTGAAATCCTTGGTCTTCTCCAGCTGACAGTGGCTGCTCATCCAGCGCTTTATAACGAGTTAGAGCCTCCGTTATTTTAACGGCCCGTGGGTCGTGTTGTCTCTTGCCATTGTCTGTCTTTTCTGCAGAACCTGAGCTAATGTTGGCTGTTGTTGTCTTGCAGTAGCATTAGTAAACTCTGTATACTCAGCTTTATGATGCGTCTTGAGATGTTTTATCAAGTTGCTGGTATTAAACGACATATTCTCCTTCCCTCCTCTTGACACCTTAGCAGCAGTAGCTTCAGTCTGTCTTGCTTCTGTCGTCGTCCATTATTTTGAAATATGTCCACACTGCTGACGTCCCGCTGCATTAATTGTCGCCATCTTGCCTGAAATGGCGCTGCCAGTCTCACTCATGTATCACTCTCTTCTCACTCATGTATCACTCTCTTCTCATCACCGCTGACTGCATCAACATCTCCCCCTAGAGTCACTAATCAGTAACTACAACAACAATGAAGTGGTATCAGTGCGTGGTATCGGACAACTTTTGTTGTCCGATACCACGTGTGTATGAGAGCAGTATCGGTATCGCATCCCTACCTGAGATCCCTGTGGATGACAGAAGTAGTGGGGATGAGGAGCTGAAGGTTCTGCGTTAGCTGCTGACGTGTCCGGTGACGGCCAGCTCTGCTGTTGCTCACTTAACGACGCGCTGCCTCTAGAAACCACCATTATCTTGAAAGAGATGCTCAAGTTTATGTTTATGTTTATTTGTAAGGATCCCCATTAGCTATGCCTTAAACACAGCTAGTCTTACTGGGGTCCACATTAAAAAACAATACATTTAAAACATACATTTAAAGGGGACCTATTATGGCATTTAATGTAGATTTTAAACAGGCCTTGAATGTTTTAAAAACAATCTAAAGCTTGTTTTTTCTACATACGGTAAATCAGAAATTCAGCCTGTAGGCCCTGTCTCTAGTTTTAGCGCTTCTAGCCTCCGTTTCTGTGCTGGATTCTAATGGCACTTTTGCACTAGGACTTACTCAGAGTTTAATGGTTTCAGTGTGGACAATAGAGAGTTTAACAGTTTCAGTGTGGACAGAGAGAGTTTAACAGTTTCAGTGTGGACAGAGAGAGTTTAACAGTTTCAGTGTGGACAGAGAGCGTCCGATGTCACGCAGCTCGACCTGATAGTCGGACGCTCTCATTCAGTTACACGCTGTAAACGGATCTTAAAGCCTGAATTACGGATCTGCGTTAAATCGACGCGTACCCTACGCCGTAGGCTCTGGGTTGGTGTAACGCGGAACCATAAATCAGCCTTTAGTCACCTCGTCTTCAAACAGGAAGATTTAAGTGAATTCTAAACAGTTACACCAGTTATTTACTCTGATTCCTCATCATTTCATATGTTACAAGACAAATGAATCATGTTAACTGTGAAGAAATCACAACACTGAATTTTCACAAATGGTAACTTTATTGTTAAAAAAATAAAAGAACATAAGTTGTATATAAATAACATTTATGCACTATTGCTGGCTCAAGGAAGGACCGTGCGTTTTCTGAATGTGTCGTTGAAGCTTCAGGTGCTTGGAAGATCTAAAACCATAAACAGAAGAAAAATGTATTACTAATAGAGCTCCGGTGTTTCCTAACGAGTGAGTGGCTCCGGGGCCCCTCACCGGTCCGGTCCGTGAGGAGCCTCCGGTGCTCCGGAGCTAAGCTAAATACTTAGCCCATGCAAAGATCATACTTGTAGACAAATAATAATAACATAAAAAAATAACGTCACTTACCGCTGACTCCTGTGCAGTTGCCGGGTCCGTGCTGTTGGAACTGATCCTTTTATGGGGGTACATTTCGATGCAAAACCAAATTTGTACTGTCCCCTCGCTGTGGAAACAGCCACCGCTGCTGAACAATGGCTGAAGCTCCGGCCGGCTGAGTTAGTTGTGGGCGTGGTTTCAGCAGCGGAGGCTGAACCTATGGAAATCAGCCCCTATCGTTACGTAATGACGGCTCGTAGAAGTCACATGACACTGGAAGATTCAGCCGGGCAGGGGTGAACAGACCCTGCAGAATTTCGTGGCATTTCATCTTTTCTGTGTTGGCAGGGTGAGGGGAGACCACTTTATATATGTTAAAACAAGAAAAAACGTGTTTTTCATAATAGGTCCCCTTTAAAACATACAGTTAAAAAACAGGACATAAAGAACATACATGAAACATTCCAATATACAGTAAAACATCAACTAGACCATGAAAACCAGATCAAAAATACACCTCACCCTGTCCAGTATGTATATGTATCTTTATAAGTGTGTGTGTGTGTATTGGTATCCTATACATATGATATTCTAAGGTATTTCTTAATTTTCTTTTTGAATATTGATTTCTGTGTTAATTTAGTGATATAGTGGTAAAGAATTCCATGATTTCATTGATCTATATTCTACTGTATGCTTCAGAAAATTAGTGTTTGGCTTAAAGTGTGTTGTGCCGATGTTGCAGCGATCACGCCTAACAGGGGAACCTCCCGTTACGGGAAAGCACGGAGCTACAACAGATATAGTTCCATAGTACTTTTACTTGGATGTCAAAGTCAGAGCCGGCCCAAGGCATAAGCGAACTAAGCGGCTGCTTAGGCCCGTGACCACTAGGGTACCACTAGGGTAGGTAGGTATGTTATTGTAGAAAAACACAATAATTAATATAATTACGTAAAGAATATTATGTTAACAGACTAGAGTAGATACTGCTGGCATATTGACTGCAGCCTCTATTGACGAGGTTCTGTTTATCTAAGTTGAGTGATTTTAATTATAGTTCTAGTTTAGTCTAGTACTTTGTTGTTGCACTTAATTGTTGTTGTTCCACTTCAAATTGTTGCACATTGCTGTTGCAGTTTATTTAAAACCAAAAATAAAGTAGATAACCTGTTTACAATAAATGGTTTATAAATGATCTATTTGATTATTTAGTTTCTTTTAGTAGGCCTACACTGTAGATGACACTCAGTATCACACTTAGTACTATATCACTTTAAATATTAAGTGTAAATCAACCCCAGGCCGCTCTTGTAGCTGAATTTGCTCCATTTCAGATTAAAAACCATAGATGGTAAAAACCTGCCAGGCTGACAATAGGATGATGAAACAACTCTGCTGCAACTGTGCAGCTTTTTCACCTTTTATCTGTTGCTTCTCTGTGTGGCCAGTAGGGGCAGTTGCTGACTTTGATCAATATTAATAGAAAGATTTTTCTGCAAGTTTGTTAATCTGTCGTCTGGTCTTAATCACCTAACCCCCCACTGACGGCGGGGGGTTAGGAGCATCGTGGCTGCTCCGGCCGACGTGCACAAAGCTTTACAACATGAACAAAACTGGCCTTTGAGAATTAAAGACCCGGATAAGAATACTTTTTAGCAGGTGTTGATTATCAACACATTGTTGGTGAGAAGAAGAAATTAAAACAAAAAAATGAAAGAAAGCAAGAAAAAAAGTAGAGGAGTGAACATTTCACGAGATTTAGATGTGTGTTTTATTTGGTTTGATAGTACGGTGCAGAAAAATGAAATCTTTGGTTGGTATAATATTGATGAATCCCAGTAAATAATCTGGCTATATGTTCTGACTCAAACACATTTGACTGGTTTCTCTGATGAACTGCTGTCCAGCGCTGCCGTGTAATCACTTCTGGCGTCTCGGTAATGAAGATATCAGTTGCTTCAGAACAATTTCCATCCTCCTCCTGAGCTGTGGAGCCTTCAGCTGAGTCGTCATTTATCATTTCTTGGAGTAGATCCTAGGCTGCATGAAAAAACCCAGCTTTTGCAGCGAAGGTGCAGTGGAGTCTCTCTGCTGGACAACTTTTGGGTAGCTTGTGTTCACGTTTCAGCAGCGCTGCTCAGTCAGAACTGCTTCCCCCGGAGCTGAGTGGTTCCATCTGCAGGCTGCACAGCAGCTCCAGAGCTGTTGACAGAACATGGCACAAGTCCAACCACCCAGTCTATCCATCACTGCTAACCACCCCTAAACAGGCTTTTATAATAATAACATCTGCACCACCACTGGCATGAACTCAGCTGTTCTCTGACACAATACTGGACCTGCTCGGCCGCCTCCAGCTGCAAACCTCTCCCTTGACAACTCTGGATAGAGAAGGTAACGGCGCTCAGCTGGTTCGCTCTTCATGGCCTTCTCTCTAATGGTGCTTTTCCACTAGCACCTACTCAGCCCGACTCAGCCCAACTCACTTCCCACCAGCGGTCTAACGTGCCGAGTAGATACTTTTCTGTATCTATTCTGCCGAGGTTCTAAGCTGCTGAGTCGGCTGTCTCTGACATCATCACACTACAGGCCACCGATTGGTCGGGGGGTTGGAGTCAGACGTCTGAGTCAGGAGGAGGAAATCAGAGAAAGAGACTCTGACGGATTCATGTTCATTTTATTCAACCAGCAATGGCAGCAGAAGTCTGTTTGGTGGTCGCCGCTTGAAGCCTCCCTCACTCTCATTTTTTAACTTGATATCAAACACAAGCCACAGATCCAGCAGCACATCTATCATCTCCTCCAGGTTCTACATCTTTAGTGTTGTTGTCTTCTTCCTTTAGATACACAATCAAACACGTTACAGCAGCTTCACTCCAACCTCCTACTTCTGCTCAGGTGCTGCATTGTAGTGGAAAAGAAACCAGGCCGAGTTGAGTTCAGTAGAGCCGAGTAGATTCTAGTGGAAAAGCGCCATCAGAGCAGGGAATCCTCCAGCCAAACCTGGTGTGGTGCTCCCACATGTCCATCATCTTCTCCAGTCAACCTCATATAAATCTGTGACATGCTCCTTATGCAAACTCAGCTAAACCAGAGCAATGATGGACAACCATTGAATTAATTTACCAAGACTACCAGCTCCCGATGGTTGTTAACAATGTTGGATTTCATCGTGTAATTGTACATCTGGAGCTGCGGTAACTCCCCCCCCCCCCCCCCCCCCGGGTCAGAAACATATCTCTGAAACCACTTGGTTTAAATTGATTTTGAAAAAAGAAAACAATACTCAGTATCGGCTGATATCCACAGCACAGGTATCGGTATTGATATCGCAACAAAGAAATTGGTATCACAACATCTCTTTTGTGCTGGCAACATAAGGAAAATGAGATAATTTGTGGCTCCTGACTCCTGATACAGTCCATGGTTATCTCTGTACTCGACTACTACTAGTCCAAAGCGTCCAGTGGTCACCCTTGACTGCCTGAACAGAGTTCAAGCCACTGCTTTCCTGCATACAAGAGTTGTTTCTGCACCTGCACCCACTTATGCAGACTAGAGATGCACCGATCAGGATTTTGAGGGCCGATCACTGATAACCAATCTCCAAAACCAGTATCTGCCGATCCCGATATTGCTGATCACCGATCACAGCGTGAAATCCATTAATTCGTCAATAGTGTTGTCTCGTACACAACACTGACATTGTATTATTAGGTATAAAAATTAGGAGACAAGAAAGTATCATGAATTGACCACTGTTTTATTGCAGACTGAGGCAATATGCAATATTTCACCCTCTAGAGACTCTTAGAGACTCGGCTTACAAAAGGGTAGCTTAGTAGCTTCAGTTTTCCTGTGGCAATAGTACAACATGTGCAGCAACACAGACAACAGCAGACATGTCACTCTCTAAAAGTTGATACAAGTTGTAAACTATAAACCTTAGTTTTCCGCTGGAAAGAGGAATTAAATCTTAAAATAAAAATGTATTATGAATTAATAAGGTTTGCTAAAGCTTTAGCGATAGCTTCCGTCGCGTGTGAGGAAACTCTTGTGAGTGAAACTCAACTCTTCACACTAGAGCTCCACATGTCCCTCGTGAAGCTGTGTGAGGCTTTGGATGTGACTGTATATAGTCTGGTATAACTCCGACAGGATTTCATCAGTAAAATATTCACGACGCAGCAGCGCGTACCGGGATCCAAGCAGCTAACGACGCGTTTAAACCCGATGTCTTCAACAACAGAAAGCGGCTGATGAGCAAAGCATATGAATTCATTACCTTACAATGTAGTTCTTTATTTTTCTTGCTGTCGTTTATATGTCTCTGTTACGTTCAGCGGAGTTAGCGGCGTTGCTCCTTTTCTGTCTCTGCCTTAGCGGCAGCCGACTTTGGCAACTCAATAAACTCCTTCGTGTGAAAAGCTTTCAAATGTCTTAACAGCTTCGTTGTGTTGAAATTATTTTGTAACATTCCTCCTCGGGGTATCTCCTTTGCACACAGCTTGCAAACTGCAAATTTGTTGTCCTTTTCGGAGATTGTAAAACTCCCATACCTGCGACGCCATTCTCAGTGTTGATGTTTTGTAGAGACGGCCACACCCCCTTAGGACACCTCGGCCTGAGGTGCGGGAACGCAATCGCGGGCGGCGGTTTGTTGTTGTAAATGTCATCTGATCGGCCTGCTTTGTACTATTATTTTCCGATCTCCAATCACAATCGTTAGGGCCATTATAGGGCGATACCAATCAGTTGCCGATCGATCGGTGCATCTCTAATGCAGACTCAATCCCATATCATCGCACCATGCCGTCATCCAAGCAGGTTCTCCCTCTACCTTCAAGTGTTCCTTGAAGACTCATCTCTTCGTAGTACACCACCCAGCATCCAGCACACTAACATGGATAACCAGCTCTTAATTTGCATGTCTGTGCTTGTTCCTCTTGAACTCAGTCGTTTGAATAAATCTAAGTCTTGCATATCTCAGGGTTTCTCATTGACCTGAAACTGATATGGTATTCTTCACTTGTAAGTCACTATGGACAAAAGCATCTACTCAATTAATAAATGTACATTTCAAATAATTGCTGGTAAATGTTGTAATGACACGCTTGTAAAAAGTTGCAGCTCTTTAGTAGCTGCTAGGGGCAACAAAGAGCCTGCAGTCTTGATTATTCAAGCTTTAGTTGAACCAGAGAAGACCTTAAATGTGAGCTTTCTCCTTTTGAAGGTCAGTGCTGCGCACACGCTTAACCAAAGAAGCAGAACGTATTAATATATAAGTGAATTAAACCATCGCGTCATGAAAAATGAACCATGAGAGAAAGTTGAGGAGGAAGTCAGCAGGCAGACGATGTTTATTCTTAGCTAGTCTAGCAGGTCGAGCTGTGCGAACAGACCCACACCGTCCGAGAGCCTCTCAGAGCCGACTCCCCTGTCCGTCTGTCTCTTTGTCCTACTGGATTGTGTGTGAGAGAGAGAGAGAGTGTGCCTGACTGTGTGAGTGTGTGTCTGAGCGATCGCGCACATGTTT
This sequence comes from Cololabis saira, assembly GCF_033807715.1. NCBI lineage: Eukaryota > Metazoa > Chordata > Actinopteri > Beloniformes > Belonidae > Cololabis > Cololabis saira. The sequence goes on from NC_084589.1 coordinate 9,964,782, forward strand.
TTTGCCCTTTGCCAATTAGCGGCTTCTCACCTCCCGAGGCAAGAGGCTGAGTATGTGTTGGACAGAGGAGGGAGAGTTGACGGGGCTTGTCTGGGGCTGACAGCTTAGCCCGGACCTGAACTCACACACTCCTCCTTTGTCTCGGACACACACACACACACACACACACTTTGGTCTGAGCATTGAACCCAAACTCACACACACACACACACACACACAGACGCAGGCCACGGCGTTGTTGATAATACAGGCTTGTCTGTCTGTGAGTTCATGTGACACGGCAAAATGTGAGAGTATTGTGATGGTGGGACGAAGGCGCGAGACGGCCGAAGACTAGTGCCAGCCTGCACCAGTGTGTGTGTGTGTGTGTGTGTGTGTGTGTGTGTGTGCGTCTGGGTTGTGCTCATTAGACCACCTTTCTATGTACAAACACAATGACTACGTTTTACATGCAGTCAAAATTGGGGTTAAGGTCAATATTCCGGTTACTGAAACATTGGGAATAATGTGTTTCCATGCGTGAGCAAACAGGGTTATCCCTGTTTACATGGTGATTAATCATTTGGGATATCTGGATCAAACCAGCGACGCACGGAGAACGTCATGATGCAATTCACGTCATTTCCGCTTCTTCTTCCTGTATCCAAATCCAAAACAACAACAATGACTGTGTTTCCATGCATCAATAACCCTTTTAAAACCTGAATATTGGCAATAACCCGAATTTGCACGGCCATGTAAACACCAATAACCCCTTTGAATAAACCGAATTTGCTCATATTCCGGTTTTTAAAAACCTGAATATGAGCCCTGGGTTACTCCTTTTCTAACTGAATATTGGGTCATGTTAAGCTTAACGGAATATCCCGATCAAACGGAACATGGATTTGTTTTCTGCACATGCTCTGTTCACAAGGAATCCTGGTCTTTTAAGTCCAGGAAGTTCTTCTAAACACGGAGAAACACAAGACCAGGAGGAGACTAATCACTTCATAAATGTAATGAAGGATATGAACATTTCTGCATTTGTAGACGGTAGAAAGTACCGGGAAAGACAGATTTACAAGAAGGTGAGAGAAAAGTTGCACGAAGCAGCATTTGTTTTGAATTTGGATACAGGAAGAAGAAGCGGAAATGACGGGAATTGCGTCATGACGTTCTCCACGCGTCGCTGGTTTGATCCAGATATCCCAAATGATTAATCACCATGTAAACAGGGATAACCCTGTTTGCTCACGCATGTAAACAGATTATTCCGAATGTTTCTGTAACCGGAATATTAGCAATAACCCGAATTTTGACTGCATGTAAACGTAGTCATTAACAGCAGCACGGCGGATAATGAACAGCCCAGTAGAAGTCTCCTTCTTTTGCGTTTTGCTGCTGGTACTGACCCACCAGGACTTAACACTGTTCCTCGTCGCCTTCTTCATTAATGGAAGGTGAGAACGAGAAGAAATGGCAAATGCAGCCGGAGCTGTGCCGTCCATATCCATGCTACCTGTTTTCACCAGAGACACCGGACACTTTGGATGAAGGTGCAGTCAGGACTGGTGGGAACGGGTCGTAATGATGGAGTTCACCCACGCCGACTGGCGTGAAGATTTCCGTATATCGCTTCCTGGACTCAAAAGACCAAGATTCCTCGTGAAAAGAGCATGTGCAGAAAACAAATTCCTGTTCCGTTTGATGGGGATATCCCGTTAGGCGTTTACATGACCAAATATTCAGTTAGAAAAGGAGCCACCCAGGGGTCATTTTCGGGTTTTCAAAAACCGGAATATGAACAAATTCCGGTTATTCAAAGGGGTTATTGGTGTTTACATGGCCGTGCAAAACCCGGGTTATTGCTAATATTCTGGTTAGAAAAGCGTTAATGACTGCATGTAAACATAGTCACTGTTGCCGTGCGCTTTTAGAGATGGGTGTGTATGTGACTTTGCAGTGTGAAAATAATGTTAAAAGGGAAATTGGGTAAGTCTGTGGAGCATCTGCAGGATGGCCTTGTGTCTGCAGATAAAACACAGAAATCTGAGAAAGCGCAACTCCTCACTTTTCTTGATGCAACAGTCTTAAAAATATAGTAAATGCTGTATAATAAACCAATTACAGTATATTATATTTATGCTACAGGCTCACTCTTTTGAGTTTAATCTTCTCAATGAGAACTTTAAAAGGGTCTTGAAAACGCCTTGATTAGACAGTTTCTCCATTCGTAACTAGCCCTGTTTAAAAAAATCTGCTTTTGAAGTGCAGCATGTCATTTGAATAGCACTACAAACAACACTTTCATATCTTAACCAAAGAAAGGAAAATGTTTTTTACATCTCTGTTCCATTTTCAGCATTTCATTTTGAATATATATTTATGTTTTTTGGGTTTCTCCTCAGACGGAGCCAGTTATCTTGCTGAGTTCTCGCTAAATGCATTCTGAAATGTTGTGCTTGTAAAACAGAGGATCAAAGTGGAACCCTCTGAGAAAGCACTGGTTTTTTATTTTTAACCCCGGCCGGCACACCGTGATAAGTTAATCAAAGAACTTATTTGCCAAAACATGGTGTATCCTTCTGTGCAGAAATCACAGCTTTGAGGTGTGCTGCGGTGCAGGTAATCTCAGTCATTTCATGATAACAGAACCGGCTTTCACAGATATTTCTGCTGAGAGCTTCAGGAGTACAGCCTGTTTGACAAAACCCTGCTGAAGTTGATGCATTTTAGTATATTTCTGCACTTTAGGAGTTGACTGTGTTGAAAATGACGCTAGTGGAAGATTAATTACTGCACCAGATTTGTTATTTATTATACTAATGCTCATTTTAGTCCAACTCGAAGCTCTGCTTATGCTTATATAGGTACCAGTTTCTTAAAGGTTTTTCAGTTCATGTGACCACAGGACAATGTTTCGACTTTACCTCAGTCTGCATTTTAAATCATCCCAGACCCTCACATACGGCTTCTTCTTGCCTGATATAGTGTTAACCTGCGTTTGTTGATGGCACAGCAGGCTGCATTCTTAGACAGAGAGTTCACCCGAGGGCACGGAGTTCACAGGCATCCATTGTTGATTGTCAGTCGTGCCCCTGACCAGGCTTTCCACCAGATCTTTGAATGTTTTTGAAGTTATTCAAAGTCCAATACTGTGGAACATTGAACTGAAGTTGTTTCATAATTTGTAGATGCATTCGTTCATAGACTAGTGAACCTCTGCTTAACCTCTGGTTAAGCAGAGGTTCACTAGTCTATGACAGAATGCATCATTTTATGTGAACTAATGCTTTCAGTGGTGACTACATTATGAATGACCTGACCGAAATAAATATATTTTCATTCATTTCATTCATCTACAAATTAGGTTAAGAAGAGCTTCGCTTCGGAGACTCTGCATCTTCAAAATGCTGTTTTAAGTTTTCTAGTAATAATGTCAGATGAAGCGTTCCAAACCAAAAAGAATGAGCCCTCTAGCGTATCTCTCCGTTGCCTTGAACAGGCTGTGTGCTGCAAAATGTGCTGCAATTCCGGGCCCGAATTTCCCGCGCTGTCCTGCGGATGTGACGTCACATGACGCTGCATGCGCGTTCTCCCCGTTCTCCCGTGCCGGCTTCACTGTTGGCTGCAGTACCCCCGACGGCCGTCGTGGCGCTAATGAGTCTCATTTCTTATTCTTGCCTCAAGCTCCTTTAAGTATCAATCAAAGTTATTCATTGATTTTAAATTGCAAGATGTTCTTCCAGGCGTTTCACTTTGGTCCTACTTACTCTTCAAGTCTTTGGTTGCTTGTGGCGTAATACAGTAATCCCTCGCTATAATGCGTTTCACGGTTTCACGGTTTCACGATTTGCATTGTGCATTGTGTTCTGCATTCTGATTGGCTAAACAGTCTCCCAGCTTCTTCACTTCCTGTGTATCAATAACGTTTTGGTTTAATATGTACTGTACATGTACATGTACGTAAAACAGCTTGCCAAATTTAAGCAAATTTTCTCCAAAACCCATAATGTCGACAAAACGTTCTGCACCGATTCTCCCGTTCAAATCCAGTTACTCGGGTCGCAGTGGGGCAGTGCTGATCTCTGCAATTTTAAGCCTTGTATAATAATTGTAAAAAAAATAAAGGTTACTACTTCACGGATTTCACCTATAGTTTTTGGAACGTAACCCCCGCGAAAAACGAGGGATTACTGTACTTAAATATTGGTCTCACTCTACTGTAAGTATATGGAATTACATCATTGTGAGTAATTTGAGATGCATCAGTTCATCTCACTTAATCGCACTGATCTGTGCTGACCAATATCGGCCAATATTGTTTGCTAAACTCAATTAATAGTTGTGGAAATTTTTTTTGCCCATTAAGTATCACGTGTCATATTATCAGCCATGGCAATTTTTCCATCCATTCATTTTCTATACTTGCTTAATCTTTTACAGGGTCACGGGGTTCTGCAGCCGTATCACTGATGGTTGATTAAGTTAACGTATGCTGTTGGTTACATTTCCAATTAAGACAATTTGATTTGCCAACATTGATATTGTCAAGTTAGACCTCCAAAAAATATGGAAATCTGAACTGGCAAAGAAAAAAAAATCAGTGCATCTCTGTAAGTAAAGATATATACAGTATATAACTGGACTCTGCCAAAGGAAAGACTCACAGCTTTGGCTCACCAAACTGAAAAGGTACACATCTTTTAGGATAATAAACAGGATGTTTTCCAGTTCCTCTGTAGGTCAGGTAACAACATGAGAGTCCATACAGCCACAGCTGAGACTGAACAGTACTCAAAACATGTGGGAGAAAGAGACAACCCATGACATCAATGCCTTTTGACCAGAACAAGAATATTGGGTTAATTAATGTTATCCCTGGTTCTTTGATAACAGAGTGAGCATAGTTGTACACACACACACAAACTTATTTTTTACCAGGAATTAATCAATTTCATCTAGAAAACTGACATTTTTGCGAACTGGGAGGGGCCACAGCTTGTCTGACAAAATCTTAATGATCTCCACCCCCAAGTGTTTCGATGGCCACCAAGGGGCCACCAGGATGAGTGACGACCCTGCTCCCATGCTCTGGTTAGTGTTGGAGAGATCAGGGTGAGAGGTGGGAAGGCATATTGCAGGATGTTTGGCCATGGGGAAGCCAACGCATCACCCCTAATGGTGCATATTCCTGGAATAAGGAAAAAAACAGTGGCCACTGGGTGTTTTCCCATGAGGTGAAGAGATCAGCGGTTTCCCCTGAGACAGCAGCTCGGCTCCTCTGTTCAAAGCCCCTTTTATGTGAGTCACCCGAACAGACAGAAGCCTTGTGCTGCTCAACACAATCAACTTCCTCGCCAGCCTGTGCAGCTGTGGGCAATGGCTACCACCATGGCGATTGATGTACACCACCACTGTGAAGTTGTCTTTCTTTACTAAGACGTGACATCCTAAGCCCCAGTTTCACAACTGATATTACTAAAACCATGAGGCCAAAATGGTGCAGGTAAAGTCTGAATGACAAGACTCGTCCCAGCTCAAAATGAGTCTGGCAGTTGCAGAAAGTCGTGATCCTCGCCTCTGACACCGTGACCTGATGTGAGAGGGAGTTTATCCTGAGCCCCAAATATCCTGTACATTGAACGGAGACCAAGCAGCTCATTTCAGTTCAGTTTATTCTGAACCCGAGATCGATGAGGTGATTATCCTTCATGAGGAAATGAGGTAATTGTCTATGTAAGAAAATATTCTGATGTTGTGGTTTTTCAGAGGGGACAGTGCTGCCTCCACACAATTGCTGAACACCCTCTGGGCCAGAGACAGCCCGAACAGAATGGTTTGAAACTCATAGGCTGTGCCTTGATACGCAAACCTGAGAAACCTCCTGTGTGATAAATAGCGCTGTGAAAATATGCGTTGAGAATCACGCACATCTTAACCCTGCATTCAGCATTCAGTCAATACATCCATACTAGGCAAAACCACAGTTGCTGTGATGCATTAGTTTGAGTCCCACGACTGAAAACTACCCTTCAAAACCAATGTAGTGGTGGAATAATGCACCTTGACGCGATCACTTTTCCAATGACGATGTATTTCCCTTCTTACGAAGAACTTACTCAGCATGATCCAGACAGGAGCTTGGAACTACGTTCGGCGGCATACACATCTCCGGGACGCATGAGGACTGTTGAACAGCTGAAAAAAAACTTGCCTGAATGTGCTGATGGAGCTTTGCTGTCATTTCACACGGGAAGAAAGCGAGAATTAGTAGGAAGAGGTCAGTTGCCCAGGACAACAGGAGGGGCAGAGTCTTGAGCATGCCCCAACCTGTCTGTCACAGACAAATGTTGTGTCATTGGAGATTCCGCAGTAGGTCACGTCCAGGTGATTCCCATAGTGAAACACCTCACTCTGTTATCAAAGAACCCATTAATATCAAATGACACCCAAGAAAGGGGCTCAAGAATGAAGACTTGGACCAAGCCTGGACATGATAGACACCTAATGGCTGAAGAAACTAATCGCACACCAGGAAACCCTAGCAGCACAGAGAACCTGCTGCTGTTAGATGGGATCCACTTAGCTTCCTGATCACGAAGGACCTCCAGACAAAAAATGATCCCAATGAACGATCATCCTGGTTCAGTAATTCCCCGATTTTCTTTCTAATGGCTTGGCAGTTTTCGTTGGTGAACAGTTTTTCCTACAGAAATCAATTATGCTTGTGGCACTTAATGTTGTTCACAACATAATGAAATCAACATGATATCTTAACTTTCGTCTCATATTAAAACAGCTGTTGTTCTCCTGCACAGACTGCTGTTGGATGAATAGCTGCCACATTTACTTGGCCATTGTGACAATGACTGAATTGAATGAATTGTTCCCTTCCTGTCGTCTGCTGTACGTCTCGCTTCCTTTTGGGAACACAGTGGACAGAACTCACAGACCCTTAAGCTTTAAAGAAGAGACATCCAAAGTTTCTGGCCAATAAATACAGTTCATGCATTGATTAAACTCAATCCTGGATTCTCAGTATAAAGCCTTTGATTAAGAAGCTAAAACAACAGTTTGGCATCAAGTAGTGCATTCTCTTAATGCAGAAGCTGTTGTTTTTTAATGTCCTTGTTTGCATAGCTTCAATTAACCAGAGTCTCAGTAGTGATTGAATAATTCAGTGAATTTATTGCATGGATGAAAAGATTGCTAAAGGAGACACTTCACATTTACGCTGTTACCTTGAAAAATATCCTCTTCTGAGGTTTTTCCATTTTACTCAAATTAAAGGTTCACATGTGCACTTGAACATAGCAGAGACTGAATCTTACTGAACATCAGTAAAGGGCGGTATACCAATATTGCCCTCAGTTCATGCGTGGTTTGAGATATTCTCATTTGACAACTTGATGTTTCTCAGCATGAGGAGCTGTAGCAGGATATGCACAATAATTAGGTGTGGTAGTAGCAGAGGTGGGTATCTTTATGACAAATGTGGCCCTGAGTCTTATTCTATTCTTGTGTGCCGACTTGATAGGCCGTCTAACTACACACATTGCTGATTATGTCTGCGTGTTTACAGGCTGCCCCCTTATTCATTTGTCTAGTGGAAAGAACAAGTTTGTTAACCCCTGGGAATTAATTCGCTTTCTGCATTGTTTTGCCATAAATTGTGATCCAAGTGACAACAATAGACATACAGAATGGGCTTGAACTGATAACACACAATTATAGTTTCTTGTGTCTGAATTCTCTTTTTAAACATTCACGGTGCTGCAGGAAAAGTTCAATGAATCCATGGATTAAATATAACTGGAATCAGTAATTTTTCCAGCTCCAATTAATGAAACAAGATTGTAGGTGTGGCTTAGAGCTACTTTGATTGATACATTAAGTTAAAGGAGCTTGAGGCTCCTTTTAAGAAATGAGACTCTCTAGCGCCACCCTTCACCACGACGGCCGTCGGGGGTACTGCAGCCAACAGTGAAGCCGGCACGGGAGAACGGGGAGAACGTGCATGCAGCGTCATGTGACGTCACATCCGCAGGACAGCACGGGAAACTCGGGACCGAATTGCAGCACATTTTGCAGCACACAGCCTGTTCAAGGCAATGGAGAGATACACTAGAGGGCTCATTCTTTTGGGTTTGGAACGCTTCATCTGACATTATTACTAGAAAACTTAAAATGTATACAGATTTTTTTCATAAATCCTGCCACAATCCGGCCTCAAGCTCCTTTAACTATTTATTAGAAGAACTTGCTGAGGTTAGTCATGACTCACAAATGAAATATCATTTGATTGAGAGTAGTTGATCTGCATAAGGCTGGAATCAAGTAATCTCAAAGTATTTAGCCATCCTTCAGTCACAGTTGATAGAAAATGAAGACACTTTAGTAAATGTGGCTGCTCTTCCTAGTAGTGGACACCCAAGCTGAAGCTTAAAAGGAGCTGGTGTAAGGACCTTGACTCAAAGGAGGACTCAAATGCACTGACTCCAGGAACAAAAAGAGTATTTATTCAAAAAAATGGAGCAAAAAGGGTAGTAGCAACAGAAAACACTCTTGACGAGGAAAATTCAAGGCTGAACAAAAAGCGCTCTCAGGGAGGATCAATCTTTCACAACCTTCAGGTACAAACTAAATCTGGCGACGTGGCGACGTGGCGACGTGGCGACGTGGCGACGTGGCGACACTTGACTACACTTGATATGAGGCAACCAACTGGCAACAAGACAAGGGGAGACACAGACTATTTATACATGAGGTAGGGGAACACAGGTGGAGCCAATCAGGGGCGGGGTTGACAATCACAGTGGCGGGAAAATCACACAAAGGGGGGAAGTCAGGATCTGAAACAAGAGGGAGAAGGTGAGTATCAAAATAAAACAGGAAGTGCATGATGAGCAGAGGAGGGTAGTAACGAGTTACATTTACTGAGTACGTTTTGGGAAATTCTGTACTTTTAAGAGTAGTTTTGAATCACTATACTTTTTACTTTTACTTGAGTAGATTTGTGAAGAAGAAACTGTTCCTCTTACTCCACTACATTAGGCTACGTTGAGCTGTTACTTTTCTTTTATCCCTTTTATCCGCGTACGCGTCAATCTCATGACATCACTGGGTGATTCTTTGGGAAAAATGTTTGTTTTTGCATGTTTTGTCACATTTACACAGACTCAAACACACACAGAGTTTCTATGAGTTCATGTTTGTTCTAGTTCTGCCTGGTTAAAAAAGAAAAGTACAAAGGCTTGAAATTTTGTGCTACTTGTGCTTAATTTATTTTTTTATTCTGTTATTTTTTTATTATTTATTAAAGTACTAAAATTATTAATTTTAATTTATGTTATTGATTTAATTAGCCTGAAGATGATTATTTTGCACTTTTGTCTGTTTGAATGGTTGTGTTAAAAAAATAAATCAGACGTTACTCAACAGTTACTCAGTACTTGAGTAGTTTTTTCACCAAGTACTTTTTTACTTTTACTCAAGTAATTATTTGGATGACTACTTTTTACTTCTACTTGAGTCATATTATTCTGAAGTAACAGTACTTTTACTTGAGTACAATTTTTGGCTCCTCTACCCACCTCTGATGATGAGACTGGATATAAGCACACAATACCACAAGGACTAAACATGAAATGAACACAGACATGACATAAAACATGAAACACTAAACCTGAACATGACTGACACTAATACCTTTGACAAGACACAACAGCAGGACCTTTAACATTAAAGTAAGTACAGTAGGCAATGTCTTCAGATCCTTGTTTTAGAGGGGCTCAGTCAGAGCCCAGACCTTAACCCCAAAGAGATGCCGTGGAATGACCTTGAGAAAGCCTGACGCCAGACGTCCTACAAATGTGTCTGAGCTGATGTGGTTCTGTTGAGAGGAATGGTCGTACATTCCCTCTGAACGTTGTATAGGTCTGATCCAGAGCTACCAAAACGCTTTTCTGTGCATCTGTGTGTGGGACAGAGAGTATTATTTTTGCACATCACATAATCCAGGTTTCAGCGATCTTGTGCTCACGTAGTCTGCCTTTTGTTGTAGAGCAAACCTCCCGATAAACCTGCGATATTAAAGGGGCTGTGGTTTCTGCATTATTGATGGAGGCTAGAACTCGTGTGTGAAGCTCGTAGACTGTAGCTTAAAAAAAAAGAAAAAAAAGCAGCACACAAAATGGAGTGAACTCCAGTTGAACTCGCATGGTATTTAGCTAAAGAAGTCAGAGAGACAGTGTCTCCCTGACTTCAGTCTAAAAGAGAAGCAGTTTATAGCGGGAGCCGAGAGACGACCTGATTCCAGTGATATGACGACTTTGTCTCAACATTTTAATGAGCCCTGGTCCCAGGGTGAGACTCGGATGATTAAATTTGGCTTATAGGCCAGAAAAGTTTAAGACAGTCAGTCATAGATAGGGGATGAGCTGCACTGTGGATACAAGGGCGATATAAAAGGCTTCCAGAGCATCGTTACAGTGTAGGAGGCAGATTATGGTCTTTTTTGGCACAATGTTCCGAGATCTTAATAAGATCTGACACGTTTTGGTCAAAATACCACAAGAACTGCTTTTTAACCCCAGGGACATGTCCATTGGCCAGACTTCTTTAAGGGACTATGTCTTGTTCCCTGAGGAGGTCTGGGGGAGACATTTCACCCCACAAAAAGCTTTGACAGAGAGGTTTTTGTTTGTGATTTAAAGTGAATTAAAATGTTCAGCTCCACTCTGTCATCTCTCTGTTGTACAATAATCTCAAAGAAGCACAGGTTTGTGTGCTCATGCAAACAAAGTTGGACAATAAAGGTAGCAAATACTTGATCAGCAATATTGTTTTCAAATACTTCCATTTCCCTCATCTGCAGTTGAGGAACACATAGATGTCTCTCATCTCATTTAGAAATCTGTGGCACTTAAAGTATTGAAAAGCAGAGTGAAAGGTAAAGCAACTGTAGTCTAGTGCATAAATGGGAAATGGCCTGCACTGATAGTAGCACCTTTTTAACCTTATCTTAATTACTGCACTTTGTCCTTATAATTCACAATTTTACACACATTTTATGTAATTTTGACCCCATTCATATTGATCAAGCAGAGCAGTAGAGTCGTTTTACTCTGACTGTAAAACTACCTAATCTAAAAAAAAAGATACGGTCGGTAATGAGGTTAAATTGGAGACAAGGATTTGCAGTCACTCTACATATTTTGTTGTTGGCTACAAGTCATGAGCCATTTGGACATGTTTACATGTTTTCTTTCTACCATTGTGGATCATGTTGATCTAAGTTTCATTTTTATAAAGACTGTGGTTTCAGAAAATCTAATCAAGCTCTTCTGCTCTTCAAGCATGTGAGTAGTTTGCACCGTGGCAAACCCTCTGAATTTTCTACCTTAAAGCTTTCTATATATTGTTATTATAATTACATAGCTACTTCTACTTCTTCTTAAAGTGTAAATCGCTATGAATGACAATGATGAAATGAACAAACCTCTTCCTTTTTGGTAAAAAAGTGTTTTGTCTACCATGGAAAAGATCATGCAATCATGCTGTCCTCTTTAGTGGACATCTAGATAGTGCCATGTTCTATAGTTCCCTTTGGAGGCCTTTTATTTCACTTTAAGTGTACTCCCTGTCTGCAATTATTTTTTTTCCTTTTCTGTTTTCCAGATTATCTAAAGCTACTAATCGATCATAACCTCTCAAATCTGCTCTTGCATGCCACGTGTTACATCTGTGCTCTGAAATACTCTGAGGTGATAAATACGTAACAGTTACTACTCAGTTTTATACTGATTTAATTTCATATGTATGCATTACTTCTCTGTATAAACATTATAGGAGAAATGGGTAATTGATTGTAGGTTCAAATATCAGAAAATAACCTTGAAAGAGCAAGAGTGAGAAAAAAATAAGTGCATTCATGTCACTAAAATGTTAATCATGTATTTTTCTGCTGAGATATGTACTGAGTGAGCGTGCTAAACAACTAGCTTCACTCTGTCCAGTCTTGTTATACCACTTTCTGCTATGTGTCACAGTAGCAACCTTAGTAGTACATGAATACACAAATAAGTTGCAGTTTGTGGATGTACTTGAACTTGTAGGTACTGCCCCCAAGTTACCATTTCAGGATAGGTGAACAGAACCAGCAGGGATGGCTGATGCTCTTCCGAAGATAACTCCTCCACCACTACAACTACCTAGTGCAGGGAAAAAGCCTCATTCGGAAGCTAGAAAAAGAGCATCCAAAAACTGCTAAAACCAGAGTAAAAATCTGCAGTGCCCTCCCCCTGTGGGAGACAACTCTTGGACAGCAAAGAAATGAAGTTTGATGCGGAACTTGAAATGTTTTTTTTTTAATTGGTAAATAAACTCCTGCTGATTTTTGTTTTGCTAAACATTTCAATGGTGGAGTAAGCCAAGTTATTATGGCATCAATTCAATAGCCAATATCTTGACTTTGTCCTTTTGTGATCTTGACTTTGTATATATATATATATATATATATATACAGTACAGACCAAAAGTTTGGGCACGGCTCAGTGTATCAAGTTGGTTTCCCCCTGCAGCGTAGGTCTATAGCAGCATATCTACAACAAAGCTATGTTTGAGTCAGTCAGGAGCTGTAACAGATAACTTACTAATAAATGGCTTTCGAAGGGGCATTAAACAGGAGATTTGGTTGTTTTTGCTAGCTGCCACCTCTACAACACATATAATATGTATTGTATTGTGCATTATTTATAATTTAAAATCTATCCTGGTGTTGTTCAGGTAACCTGATGAAATAGTCCCGTTCACCTGTCTTCACTTTGAGCAGCTGATTTTTTTTCAACAGTTTTAAAGGTCACCTGTGTGTTCAGTCACTTTTTATTTATAGAGCCACGCCTCCGAAGCGCTCAATGGACACTCAAATGTTGAGAGTTGTCGAACGCAAATGTTCCACTTTCTTTGTGCTCAGAGGTTTCAGATCAGACTTCAGACGCCACACGAATAGGACCTCTCTTAAAACACACATTTATTATTTGATATTAGAATACATTTATTAAATGAATGCATTCTGTTTAGTTCTTACCTCAGTCAAAAAGTTCTCACTGGAATAAACTTGCAGACTCTCTTAAATCGGTACTGCTGATGCCTCAGAAATGGAAATTAGCAGATGACGTCTTCTTGCCCTCAGGACACACACAAGATTTTTAAATCAGGAAAAAAAATAGAAAATCTGCCAGTCGGCACTCTTTAATGTATTCCACTCCCTTGTTTTAATGAAAGTTGTGAAATTAAACCCATATTGTTTATTTATTAAACACAATTTAACACAATTGATTTGTGTAGTAACATGGAGAAAGGCATTGTTTTTACAATGCTGGTATCTTGTCATAAGAAGCTGAAGGGTTAGATGCTGCAGTCACGTCGTCTAGTGTCTGGTCTGTAATGTCTGCCTGTTCAACGATTCAAGGATTCAAGGATTCTTATTGTCATGCCAGCACACATTTACATAGGAGATGGGACAAAATGTAGTACTCGAGGTCCTTAGTTTCAGCCCAATATAAAAGAAAAATTATATTAAATAACTTATAATATAGGATGTAAAGACAACAACAAAGCAATCAAAAAAGACCCCAGTTTAGTACACTAACAAAACGTCTGTGCAAAAATGCAATTAAAGCGAAAGGTTGTCCAATTTGCCACTGGCCTATGTTGCGCAATGTTGATACTTCAAACTTCGCTATCCGACAGGAAGAGCAGGCGGGCAAAGCCGTCTGTTTTCCAGGTGGGTGAGGGTTGTGTGGACTGCTGAGGCAATGGCTTCATCAGTGGAGTGGCTCTTGGTTGTGTTCATCTTGGTGGAAAATGGAAAGAAAAACAGAAAAAGCCAAAATCTTCCTTCTGCCTTTATCCCTTATTCTGGGAATTAACATTACCAGTCAAAAGTTTGAACGCATCACAAAACTTCTGATCTGGTTTCCCATTTCGCAGCAGATTCCCTCGCAGACACCCTCACGACAAGCCTCCCGCAGTCCATCCTCCAACTTTTGGTACCAACTTTTTGTCCGCTTTCTAGGGTCAAACACTCAGCTCTTGACTTTGACTTTGACTTTTCTTGACTAAACCTAACCCTACCTGGACATACGCCAGGATTCTGTTTGTGGTTTTCAGCTTGGCGGTTAACACCATTTTAGATTATTGACTGTGGACACATACTGTAGTATTGAGTCTTCACAGATGCCGTAGTTCTGGTTTTGCCCATGCGCACTGGATGTCCTGGTTTTTGTAGTTGTGCTCCCTCTCGTGTATTTCCATTGAGCACTGCTGTATATGCTGTATATGCTTGCTGTGTATGGCAGGAGACTGCAGGTGAACTGCTCCTCAGGTCACCTTCTGTGAAGCTCCTGAAGTATGCAGATGACATGACAGTAATGCCGCTTTTCCACTAGTACCTACTCAGCCCGACTCGCCTCGCCGCGGTTTGGTTCTTTTCCACTAGGGTTCTAACGTGCCGAGTAGATACTTTTCTGTAACTATTATGCTGAGGTTCTAAGCGGCTGAGTCGGCTGTATCTGACATCATCACACTACAGACCACCCATTGGTCGGGGGGTTGGAGTCAGACGTCTGAGTCAGGAGGAGGAAATCAGTGAAAGAGACTCTGACGGATTCTTGTTCATTTTATTCGACCAGCAACGGCAGCAGAAGTCTGTTTGGTGATCCAACCCTGAGGTGCAGATGTTCATAAACCTGGTGCTGAGGAGAAAATTAAAAAGGGATCTAGACGGACATAAGGAACGACCAGATCTACCAGGAGCTCTGTCTCTTCATAGCTGCTCACGGCTCCAGCTGACTTTTCAGCAGCACAAAGACAAACTAAAAAAATGAAAAAGCGTTTCCGCTTGAAGCTTCTCTCTCTCTCATTATTTAACTAGGTATCGAACACAAGCCACAGACCCAGCAACACATCTATCATCTCCTCCAGGTTCTACATCTTTAGTGTTGTTGTCTTCTTCATTTAGATCACACAATCAAATACGTCACAGCAGCTTCACTCCAACCTCCTACTTCTGATCTGGGTATTGAAAAGAAACGAGGGGCAAGGCGAGTGGAGTCGAGACGATGCGTGGCGAGTCCAGTCAGGCTGAGTAGGTACTAGTGTAAAAACAGCATTATTGGACTGATCCAGGTTGGCGATGAGTCTGCATACACACAGGAAGTGGAGCAGATGGTCCAATGGTGCACTCAGTACCACCTTGAGCTGAACCCGCTCAAGACTGTGGAGATGATAGTAGACTTCAGGAGTAAACCCCCACCAATCCCATACCTCAACAACACAGTGTTTACTGTGGACACTTTCAGGTTTCTGGGATCAAAAGTTACATAGACACTGTTCGCAAAGAAGGCACAGCAGAAGTCGTGCTTCCTGAGACAGCTCAGAAAGTTTAACCCCATCCCATGGCCTGCTGATCTTTCCCGCATTTTTCCAGTGATGTCTGGTTTGTTTGGGCACCAAACAGGACCGGTAGGGACTGCAACGAACAGTAAGGTCTGTAGAAAGAATAATCGGGCCGACTTTCCCTCCATCCAGGACCTATACCAGTCTAGGGCCAGGAAACGGAAAAGGAACATTTCTGCAGAACCCTCACACGCTGCACACGAACTTTTCAAACTTCTCCCATCTCTACCGACCACTGCACATCAAAACTAGCTGTCATAGAGACACTTTCTTCCCTCAGGCCATCACTCTGCTGAACTTTCAGTAGTCTTGAATATTGTGCAATATCATCATGACTGTAAATATTGCATGGATTCTTCATGCTGCACTTTACTCTGTTGTGCAACGGCCTCTGGCTAGACTGTTTTACGGTCTATGGGCTAGCTGGACCAGTCTGAAACTGGATCAGCTGAAACTCGGTCCAGAAGAGGAATATCACATCCAGACTGTAGGATTGTTTGGGTTTTTACAAAAGGAAGACGCCGCGCAATGTCCGGTGTTCTGAGTAAGCCGTGCTAACGTTGCTACTTCACGGAGTAAAATGAACTTTAACAAACTTGTTCTTGCATGTAAAAAAAAAACAAAACAAACAACAAACACCAGAGCCATGTACAACAGATGTGTGTCTAAAATATCGACCGTTAGCGCACCAGACAAGGCAAAGACGGGGATCACTGCCCAAAATGTTTGAAAGTGTTGCAGTTTAAAACGGCATGTTAAAACCACTCTGTCAACAACGAAGTCCTCAGCTAAAGATGTGGCTCCAGCACGGAGACCAAGCCTGGGTTCACAACATTGATAAACGATACAGGAGCGGCATTTGGGCTGAAGCCTGGTACATAACCGCTGCTGCATCAGGAGATATTCATCTGAACAACAAGCCTTGCTCATGATTTTCACTTTTGAATAATTAAAATAATATTTTCAACCATCATGCCGATGAAACCCGTTGATGGTTCTTTTCTCACGGTGGGATATTGGATACTACTGTTTACTGTCAGAGCTCTGATTAAAACTATTAATATTCTGCAGCGTGATCCTGATTTACCATTTCTTTTTTCTCGTGAATAAGTCGTCACTCATTAGTCTCAGTTCACAGATTGGTATTAAGATATTGGTGATTTACTGTACGTGCTCTTGAAAAGAGGTGCTTAAACCAGTAACACCACCAGACCTGTTTTAAATGTATTTGAGCCTTTTGGTGAGTTAAGCCTGATTTAAGGTTCTGCGTTAAACCAACTGTTGTGAACCCTTCGGACTTGCCTGAAGGTAGGTGCAGGTCAGGCTACGGCGTAGGCTACGGAGAGACTCCCGCGTAGCCGCGTACCCTACGCCGTAGGGTTCAGTTTTATAAATAATAACTTTGACATTTTTATGAACTTAATTGTATTGTCTCTAATTTCACATTTAAACTTTGTCTTTGAGGTAGTAGATCTGTTGGTTGGTGGTGTTAAAGTTATCTGTTTAAAACTTTCTTAAAAAAAACAATAATTATGTTATTATTACTCTGTATACTGTGTTTACTGGCTAAATTAAAATATGCAATACTTGACACAAAGATGCCTAGTCTATGAAATAATATGTTATACTTAATGTAAATATTATTGTGTTAGTATTAAAGGGATTGTGACATGAAAAACACATTTTTCTTGATTTTTTGTGTTTTGTTGGGTGTCTTGACATTAATTACACCCAAAAAACAACGAACTTTTAACATTCAGTGTATTGTGTGCTTTCTGGGATTTTCCGCATAACTGTGCAAAAACGGCGCATGTGGTTTGCTGGCGGGCCGTTACGTAACGGCCCGCTAAATCACCGCCCCCTCCACCCAGCTCCCTGCCTCCTCTCCTCTCTAGCGCACCATAAAGGCTGATTTATGGTTCCGCGTTACACCGACACAGAGCCTACGGCGTAGGGTTACGCGGAGACGCGCACCTACGGCGTAGGCTCTGCGTCGATTTAACGCGGAACCATAAATGAGGCTTAAGACGGAGCTGTTTAGAGCCTCTTTTGTTCTAATCACCGGAGGAGAACTGCTAAAAAGACCCGCGGTCACTGACTGGACTTAAGATAAGAGGACACTGCTGCTTGCATGCCTTTATTTTTATGATTGTTTGCTGTGGACTGTCTGCTTCGCCCTGCTGCTTTTCCGTGCATGCTTCGCCTGTCGCTCTCGGCTTAACTCTCCGACGCCGCTGTGAGCGTATGGCTGGAGGAGGAGGAGGTTTGGAGGAGGAGCGGAGCAATGATTGACAGGAAAGGGGGGAAAGGAAGCATTTTTCACGGCGCAATAAAACACTGTAATAAAAAGCCAGGAAAAGAGTACTAGAGTGAAGTTTTTCTTGTTACACTCTTTTAGACACATTTGAGGGATGTTGGCCAAGACTTTTAATAGTGTTAAAAGCATGTTAAAAATGATGTCACAATACCTTTAAAATCATCCTTTAGGTTTTATTGAAAAGAAAAAAAATGCATATTAAATCACAATCGCATAGTGTGGGAAAAAAATAACAATTAGATTATTTTTATCTAATTTCTTTTATTGAACCATGAGAGATCTAACAAATCAAATTCCTTATTTGTTTGCACAGACCTGGAGAATTACGTTGATTCTGGTTCTGTCATCCTGCTACGTTCTTCAAACCTCCGAAAATAGAAAAAAGGCACATTTTCAACTAGGCCTGTGTTGAAAAGATCGATTCTCCGATTTTAAATCGATTCTCATATTAATTCCTAAAAATCGATTCATATGTCTAAAGATCGATTTAATTTTTTTTTTTTTTTTTTTTTCATCATTACATTACAACTTTTGGTACTTTTTTGTTTATGCCCAAAAAAGGAATATTTTGTTGGACAAGAGAATAACTGGTGCCATGTTTTTGCCTTTAAATATGTTTAAAGGTATGAAAACATTAAAGTTTTCAGTTATAATTGCATAAAATAGGTCTATATTTCTTTGCTTTATATACTGTCTTGGGGTTACATTTGCATAAATGTTAAAAACCAAATTCTCATAAATGGGGAAAAAATAAAAGCGATTTCTTTCGTCCTCTGTTTGCTGCCCAGGATCTGTTTGATAATTCTGACCCACATGATGTTTCCTAAAGCAGTTCTATCAGCATTCTGGGAGGTGATTGGTCCTTACAGCATCATTAGCTGCAATACTTGCTGTTGAATCTCAATATAATACTAGTATTAATATGTTGCATAACTAGACGGTCATATAATTCATGCAACAGCTGAAAAAACAGTTTTATTAACAGTAACCCAAATCGATATCGGATCGAATCGGATCGAATCGGATCGTGATAATCGATTCATAATCTTAAGAATCGGAATCGAATCGATTCTTGACATTTGAATCGATCCCCAGCCCTATTTTCAACTGCATGTTTCATGGGTCTACCGGACTTCCGAGGCAATTATTCCACATTCTGTATGTCCCTTTGTAGCATTTTGATGTTATGTGTCTCAGCCCACTTACACAAGTAATATTAATATATTATTAATCTTGCTATGAATACTTCTTTTGGAGCATCATTTTTGAATTAACTCAGTTCATGACTTATTGATAGCACCGTTGTAAGTTGCAGTTTTCTGTGTGCCTTAGAAATGAAATAAACCTGCAGTGCAGAACTTCTGTTTTCCCCTCTGTGCACCGAGGTGATTCAACATAGACTCTCCAAACACACTCATGACATACCGGAGACAAGGAAAGGCCACGCCGGTGTGTATTTGTTTATCACTGGCTTTCGACTGACTCTGTTAGACTGCAGTATCTGCTATGGATGAAAAGATGTTTTTGAGTTCCTGGGCTGCTTTTAGTCTTATTCACCTTTTTGGCCACAGTTTGTCCTCAGCTCTGGCACACATCATCATTGATGCAAACAGCATGATTCTATGGGAAAGCTGATGCAGACATCTATGCAGCAGTTTCTAGATATAAAACTGCAGTCTACTTTGGTGGTTATAGCTGTAATCAGCATTTTGTCAACTAATCTTTTTGAGGGCGTGAAAAGGACAGATGTTCATTCAAATCCTGTCTCTGACGTTAAGAGTAGACATTGTTCTTTCGAAGGACAAGGGGATCGTCTACAATATTCTGTTGGAGTTGAATCTTTCCTAAGAAAGCAGTGTTCATTTGACAGCCATGTTTGATGTTTTTAGTCATAGTCTTTTGACTAAAAGTCCAATTACTTTTATTCCAAAAGAAGTCAAAAAATGTAATCTAACTTCATTCAAGTTTTAATCCAGGGGGAACGGAGGTGAAGCTGGTAATGCAGCCATCTCACAGCTAGAAGGTCCTGGGTTCAAGTCTCCGCGTGTTGTGGTTGCTGACTAGTGTTGTGTTTGTCAGCCTGTTTCAATTTTAGTTTTAGTCTAGTCTTTGGGTTATGCTATCATTTTAGTTTTTATTAGTTTTAGTCACGTTCATTCTCCTTTTAGTCGTGTCAAGTTTCAGTCGACTTAAAGTCTGAGCATTTTAGTCTTATTTTAGTCAGAATTGTCCAGGACCATTTTAGTCTAGTTTTAGTCAAATATTGTATTTAGCCAAACCCATTTTACAATTCAAACAAGGTTCTCTTATTATTATATTATTGTTACCTTATAAACTTATAGACTCAAGAATACATTCATTCCAGATACAGAAGACTCTCATTTGAGTTTACAATATTTACCGCATTTCTCCCCATCTTTTTCTTTTCAGACGACACATTGGGTTTTCTTTTCCACGTCTATGTAGGAAAGTGTATCCAAAGATGGTTTCTTCTTCTTCTCCCAGCTCCAGAGAAGATCCCCGTGTTTCTCTATGTAACTTTGTTTTTAATGTGACGCGGAACCATAAATCAGCCACCGGGAGCAAGGGCCCTGGGTTGATGTTGATCCGCGGACCAAACTTGTTAAGGAGCATCAAACTCACTCTTATCTACGCGGAAATAACACTAAAATATAGAAGGCACTCCAAACTGTGATCTATGTTGAAATAGGAAAATTAAGATGTGTACGCTATATGTGTAGGCTGTTCCCACTGTTCCCTTCAGTTCTGCAGCGCAGCTTGAAACCCCGCCCACCCCCGCCCCGCTGCAGGCACTGATGCTTTCAGTGTGAATGCACCAAGCGGGGAGATGCTGGCGTCGGGACGCCCGTTGACGCTTTCAGTGTGAACGCAGGGTAAGCGGCTGCTTAGGGCCCCGTGACCACCAGGGGGCCCCCAAGAGTTAAAAAAAAAATGTTTTCATGTGTGAATGATTATTCATACATTATCAAAGGTATGTTATTGTACAAAAACACAATAATTAATATTATTACATAAACAATATTATGCAGACTAGAGTGTTGCATGTTGACTGCTGCCTCGGCTAGATGGGTAAAAACCTGCCAGGCTGACAGTAGGATGATGAAACAACTCTGCTGCAACTATACAGCTCTCTGACCTTTGACCTGTAGCTTCTCTGTGTGGCCAGTAGGGGCAGTTGCTGACTCTGATCAATATTCATTGAAAGATTTTTCTGCAAGTTTGTTAATCTGTTGTTGCTTCCATGGTCTTAATCACTGTGGATTACAATCTAACTCCAACAAAAAGTTCTTACATCTAGTTTTACAAGTGTATTTGTAATGACAGGGAAGAACATGAAATAAGTTTATAGTGGGTGTGTGAATGATCAATAATCAGTATTATTGGCAGTAATAGAGGGCCCCAAAATCTAATTGTGCTTAGGGCCGCTCTGTTGTCATCGTGTTGAGCCCGCCGAGAGACTCTCCCTACAAGGATAGACTGACTTGATTGGCTCCTCCTCGCGGTACGTCTAGATTTCTTGGTTGCTGGATTTCCTCTTACAGATCAAATGTGTGACCTCCTTTCCCAACAAGGACGTTTAGAGCTACTGAATCATGGAGTACTTTTACACAAACTGCTTCTGCCTTGTTATTTTTAATAAAACAAATGACACTAATATTTCATGTGTTGGACGTAGCTACATTTAAAGCGTGGTAAAGACCTGTTTAAAAAAAATATCATTTTATCATCATATGGTACATAAAACCTTTGAAACCGAGGAGTGAAGTGTTTCTTTCTCCCGACAGCATGTGTCATGGCTCAAACTACTCAATTCAAAGTATTTTTAAAGGATTTTCATTATAGGATTTAATTATAGCTGGATTTATTTCCTTACAGACTTTCTTAAAGGTAAAAATATCAGTCTTGTTACTAGGCAGCTGCACTAAATTAAGGATCGGTGTGAGCTTTCGTCTGCTAATGCTGTGTAATGACTCAGTGGATGTGGGTTGGTGTAGGCTGGTGGAGGCTCGGGTGGGATCTGTTTGTGCCGGGCGATTGTTAGATAAGGTGGGTAACTGTGGGCCGTTGGAGGCTGCAGGGGTTAGCTCAGGTTACAGGTTGGTGTATAAGTGTGTGTGTGTGCTCCTGGAGGAAGAATAGCCTCAGAGCCACTGCCAAGACCTTCAAGGAACTTTCTATGGCTTTGAATCCACAGCTTTAATTGCTGGGAGTCTTTTGTGA
The DNA here is from genome assembly GCF_033807715.1 of Cololabis saira. Lineage (NCBI taxonomy): Eukaryota > Metazoa > Chordata > Actinopteri > Beloniformes > Belonidae > Cololabis > Cololabis saira. The sequence goes on from NC_084589.1 coordinate 9,986,785, forward strand.
ATATCAAGGGACAGCACTAACTCTCTCCCTTTCATCCAGTCTCTCACTCCATTTCTTTCTCTATTCTCATTCTTTTCATGTCTCTTTATCCTTACTTGCCCTTTTCTGAGAAACTGGGTGTGTTGACATCCTTAACTCGGTAGTTTCAGGTGGTACAGTTATCATTACTCCAAAGTCGTTTTGACTGTGAGGAGATCAGCATTTTTTTTTTTTTAAGGCAGCATTTTGTGGTGTTGGCTAAAATGTTGCTAAAAATGCTGCTTCATCAGCCAGTTTTCCACTTATTTAATTATTTTATGTGATATACTTTCCGTGGTGGGGGAGAGACAACAAAGTTGGAGCAAAATACAGTTAGTTTTGCTGAAAACTGCTTTATTTTTAATGTGGATGTTGTTAGAAAAGGCCTGCCATGATCCTGACGTCTTAAGGTGGGCTTGTGTGAGCGCGGCCCACGCTGGTTTAGCATGCTTTGTCCGTTGACGTGTCTCCATTACTAGGCACGACACCACAATGAGAGTTTCCGGGAGCACAGACTAAGCCGAGACAAGTCCCTCGCTTGGATTAGGTACTTCAGTGCAGCACCAAAAAAACAATGTCACCCTCTGGCTCGAGTCTTTTCATCTCTTTCATATCATCTTCTTTTTCTTTTATATTTGTGCCTGCAAAGGCTTAATTGGTTTTGCAAAAAAAGAAGAAAAAAAAACACTTTACACGTAGAGAAACATAACAAGGCACCATTGCTGCGCGGGCCAACACAGGAAACAGAAACGTAGCGGCCAGTCTCGGCTCCTCCGCTGATCTTCTCCTTCCACTTTCTTCTCCTTCTTTGTCCTTTGCTTTTATTTTGCTTGCAGACATTAAAAGTGGTGCTTGATGTTGGATTCACACTGAAAGCGTCACGGGCGAATGGCAACCACTATGGTTGCCATTCGCCCTTCATTTTCTATGAAAGCGCTGCGAGAGGCGTTGGAGGCCACGGTGGCGTTGGAGGTGTTGGGAGCAGCGCGCCCAGGGCGTCAATATGAAGTTGAAAAATCTCAACTTTATGCAAATGAGCAGCGGCGACGCCGAGGCAGCGTCCAATCACAGACCGGGATTCCCGAAGCAAGAAGCCTCAATGCAGATTGTACTTTGATGTACACACAAACGTACACTCATTCACATGCACACATGAGCAGAGCTGTGCACTAACAAACTTATTTTATCAGGAATTAATATATTTCATCCAGCAAACTGACATTTCTGCTGATTTGACTGCCGTTTTTACCTGAACTGCTCATGTGAAACACTAACTGAGGGTTTAGGAGCTGGATGGTCCGAACTATTTTATTTGCTACATCAATCCAATGCAAAATAATTAAAAACTGTGCTTATTAATCACAAAACACAGTTTAAACAATATGACCAAATCCGCTGGGACCCGGTGTGTCAGTGTTCACCGCAGACAGACTGCAGCTTCACCGGGACCAACGATGATGGTTGATGTTGATCCAGGACCAACCTGGTTAAGGAGCATCAAACTCACTCTTATCTATGTGGAAATAATGTTAAAATATAAAGAAGGCTTCCCAAAGTGTGATCCATGGTGAAATAGGAAACTGGTTCCCTCCAGTTCTGCAGTGCAACTTGAAGCCCCGCCCACTGCAGGCGTCAGCCGACTTTGGCAAGCAGCGATGCAGGAGTCCTGGGCCTCACCCAGGGGCGTCAATTGGGTATGAAGGTACGGCAGCCGCCACACCTTGGCTTCAAGGGAAAATGTAAATGTTTGTTTTTTAAATACATTTATGGAATTACTCTGTGTCTATTTGTATTGGTTATTCTATTACTTAATACATATAGAATAACTACAAATGCAAATCAGAACAACATGATCGATTTCACTAGCTATTTTACACTGCAAAAACTCAAAATCTTAACAAGAATATTTGTCTTATTTCTAGTTAAAATGTCTAATTCTTAGTAAAAAAAAATCTCATTACATTTAAGACAAGACTCAAAAACAACCATTTTCACTTGTTTCAAGTAGATTTTCACTTAAAATAAGTGGAAAAATCTGCCAGTGGAACAAGATTTTTTTGTTTGTAATAAGAAGATAAATCTTGTTCCACTGGCAGATTTTTCTACTTATTTCAAGTGAAAATTTACTTGAAACAGGTGAAAATGGTCAAATAAGTAATTTTTCTGGTGATGACTCTTGTTTTAAGTGTAATGAGATTTTTTGACTAAAAATGAGACATTTTAACTAGAAATAAGACAAATATTCCTGGTAAGATTTTGAGTTTTTGCAGTGAGCGAGACTGCATTTGAAAAAGTTCCAATTTTCTTGACCACACAGATAAGCTACATAGCAGACTTGTGTGATGAGTATTTGCTGGACATGTTGATTGATACTCTAGTTAAGTTCTGTGACTCGTAACCTTGCCATACCTTAGCTTCGACTGAATTGACGCCACTGGCCTCACCAGGTGGTTTTTGACACTTTCAGTGTGAATCCAGCATTACTGTCACTAAGTGTTACAGAGTCGGGCTCTGACAGATACCGGACCACCCCACAACTATGGGCAACTATGGGCATGAGCTGTGAACTGATTTGTCTGACTGAAACACGTATATAATTTGATGCAGTCGTGTGGATTGTGAGAGGTAAGCGAGCGGTAATCAGGAACATGTGGAACAGGAGGAACTTGAACTTTTAAGTTGCCACCATGGCAGCACTCTGGCTGTCGACAGCAGTCCACATCTGGGGAGGTGCACGCATAAACCAAATTACAGGTAATAGATATTGCATAAATCACCTTATATGGTATGTTATGTATGTCAGCATGGTGACATATGTAAATCAACATGGATTGTATTTTATTGATTATTAGGGCCCGAGCACTGACAGTGCGAAGGCTCTATTGTATCTGTAGGAATTTTCTTTTTTTTTATTCTCTCGTTATTTTTATTTTTCCGACGAAATGATGGCCTTTTTTCCCCCTAAACGTGCCCCAAAAGTCACCAAATTTTTACATGCAAGCCAGGCCTGGCGATAAATTTGATATTTAATGGTTTGCATTAATGGGCGTGGCCTAATGGCTCAACAGCGCCCCCTTGAAAACTTTGTCTCAAGCCCCACGATACGGTTTGACGTACATGCACGAAAATCGGTACACACCTGTATCATGTCGCAACTTAAAGAAAAGTCTTTTGGCGCCATGGCCGAAACCGAACAGGAAGTCGGCCATTTTTAATTAACAGTGTAATTTTGGTGCAATTTATGCCATTTCTTTGGTCGCTTCTTTGCCCGAACCGTACCGTGCACCCAGGTGTGTTATACATCAAAATGTGCGTCTCCATCCTGCGAGGATGCGCATTACTTTTCTCAGTCAAAAGCGTTACCGTGGCGACGATAGACGCCAAAAAGCGCGCCCCCCCCCTTCATCTGATTGGTCCATATTTGATAGTTCCTACTTTCTGCTATAACTTTTGAATGGTTTGGTATAGAGAGTCGTGGGTGGTGTCATCGGACTCAGTTTTGAGTCCTTGAACATAATTGTTGCAGGCCTGAAGAATCTACATGTAAGTCATACAAGCTTCCACTGCAGCCTGAACATGCACAAGGGTGCGAGGGCCCGTTCATTGCTGCTTGTAGCTTTAATTTTTTTCTTTAATCTGTGACTTTATGCCTAAAGTTTAAATGGACCTATGCCTTTTTATTGTTTTTTATAGTTTTTTTTATGAATTAATGTTTTAATTATGAGAAGACAAATTCTTTGCTGTGAAAATGTTCAAATTGAAGCAGCTATCATATTTTTTATATATAAATGGAAAGTAAAGTATTATTTCCCTTCCCTTGTCTTGTTTTAAACTTAACTGATCCAAAAAAGGTCTGACCGGTGCACCAGAAACTGTTATATGACCTTAACCATGCCAGTCGCCAGTCCATCGCATCGCTCGCGCTCATGGGCAATTTAGAAATGATTAGTCAACCCAACATCCGTGTTTTTTCTCAGTGGGAGGAGAAAACCCTGGGAGTTGCACCAGGAACCTTCTTGCTGTGAAGCACATGCTGGATAACTGGATAGCTGTTCAACACATTCTTCTCACTTGTTGGTGGAAAACTAAGACAGGGGCCAAAGATGAAATGGCTCTTCGGCCATTTTGATTGTATGAAATATGAAGGTTGTTAGCTCATTGATCAATCACATGGAGTAAACTTGTGGTTCTTGTTGATTATCTTCATTGGGTTTAGACAGGACCAATAACAACAACCAGCCACCCAATAGTGTCAGTTTAGGAAAAATGTCAATGCAGAGGTAAAAAAAAAAAAGTATAGATGTAATAATTATGAGAATGACATTGAATGAATGAATGAATGAATTAATTAATTAATTTTTATTTCGAACATGTATATAAAATGGAAGTAAAAATAATAATATTATTATTGCAGATAATATACTATTTTATTTGTTTCTCACACTCCTCATTAACCCATTTCCTCTTCCATATACCTGTTTATAAATAATTTTTGTATTTCTTTTTAAACAGATTTATGTTATTACTTTGTTTCATTTCCTGATCCAAACTCTTCCACAGAGTCACTCCACAGTTCCATATGCACATGCTTTTCATTGTTGTTCATACTTTATGTTTTCTAAAATGTAGTTCTCCCCTTCACCTACATTTCCTACAAAGTAAACTTAAAAGTGCATGTTTAAACTTACTGTTATTATTAATACAGTCTTGTGTTTGACAATCTCTACAGACGGTCTTCCATGTAGGACAGACGTGCAGTCTGTCCTACATGTACGCTGTTATTACTTCAGCAGTGACTCCCTGGTCGCCCTGACTTGAACATGTGTGTGAGTGCATGCGCTGACGACAGTCCTGGGGAACATCTCCTCTGCAGAAACGATGCACGATGCATCTGTCAGTCCTGTCCCACCAATTGTCCAGATGTTGGCAAACATCACACATAAATGCGCTCCTGTGGAAATGCCATATAGCTGTCAGTGATGCTGACATGAGCTCAGTGCCACCGGGGGCTGGGCACTTTTTTTCAGTGTGTGCATGTTTAAATCTCATGGACTATAAAAGTGATCTGTTGAGTGTATACAACTGTGTCTATGTGCAACATGTACTGAAAATATGGCTCTTGCACACACTCCATCTGACTGTGTTTTCCCCTGTGTCTCTGTTTGGCATCTTCTTTTTTCCCTTCTCTGTTTAGCTCTGCTTTTTATCTCTGTCTGTTGCTGGGTTTCCATTCAACTGCTGTCAAGATGCACCAAACTGTAACTGTTGATGGACAATGGGATATTTCTTTGTACTTATTTGTTTTGGCAGTTTATGACCCTGAGTAGGAAAAAGTGGGTATAGCTAACGAATGGATGGATGGGCAGTTTAAGATAATCAGGTGTGATTTAGCCACTGTCTCCTTAAATGAAGAAACTTTTCACCTCCAAGACCTTCAGAGGTGAAGTGTGTTTGACCTTCTCAGGTGGTCTGTGGACTCCACAGTACTAAGGGTGTGGATGAAGGCACGGGCACTTCAGAGATGTCCCTACCAATCATTTGCCAACATTTTCTTCACCAGGATTAAAGTAAATGTGTCTACACCATCTTTGAATTAATATTTGCCATCACATCTTCAAAATGATCACTTTAGGCAAACTAGAATTGGATTTGCTGAACGAAATCGTGGTGTCTAAAAAGCCTTTCAGTTGCGTACGTGGCGCTCCGCTCTGGAAGACATTTATTTCTGTGCAGCGTGAAGCTGAGGGCATTTCAGGGAGCAACGCCTCCAGGTGGCTGTGAAGCTTCTCCCAAAATTTTGTGAATAAAGTTGACTCGGCCTGAAGTAACCCTGAAAACCGTCAGTTGCTCAGTGCGTCAGGGCAGGAAAAGGCAAACTCTCCCAACTCCTGTCTGTAGGGATTTTTAAAAGAACAACTAAGGGAAGGGAGGAAGAATCATACGAAGTATTAGGGCCATGCAGGAGAAAAAATATTTGAGAGGGGAAGATTTTTTTTTTATTGTGCACTTCGAGAAAAAAGTCAAAATGTCGAGAAAAAAGTCAAAATGTTGAAATACAATTTCAAGAATAAAGTTGAAATATTGTGAATGAAGTCAAAATTTTGTGAATAAAGTCGAAATTTTGTGAATAAAGTCGAAATTTTGAGAATAAAGTTGAAATACAATTTGGTGAATAAAGTGGAATTGTCTCCTCTGGCCCATCATGGGGCGTCAGCAGCAACAGCAGACATCCACGTAGGCAGGTGGGGGCAGCAATGGGATGACCGGGGGGCCGGGACCGCAGGCCAGAACGCAGCTTCTGAGGCTCCGGCCTGCAAACATGCAAAAAAGAGAAAAGAGGGGGGCCGGCGTAAGAAACTACAGGAACGATGGACAAAAATGATAGCTATGAAATATTTATAATAAATTAAAATGGTAATGGAGAAGAGAGGCAGGGAAAAGGAGAGGAGAAGAAGGGTGAGAGGCACCGCCCAGCGGATCATGTCGGTGCCCCCCTGCAGCATAAGCCTATAGCAGCATATCTACCACGAAGCTATATTTGAGACTAACTATTATAGTTTTGTTCTATAGCTGCCACTATGACTACTGACTCTAACACACTAGAGTTTACACTACCTAGAAATTTACCAACACCAGCTAGAGGTTTACTAAACACTAACTATAGGCTTTACTAAACAGAAAGGTTTTAAGTTTAGTTTTAAAGGTGGAGGTGGTGTCAGCCTCCTTAACCCAGATTGGAAGTTGGTTCCAAAGTTGGTGCCTGATAGCAGAACGCCCGCCCTCCAAATCTACATTTAGATACTCTAGGAACTACGAGTAAACCTGCACCCTGGGAGCGGAGAGCTCTGCCAGGAACATAAGGCACTATCAGGTCTTGTAAATACTGTGGAGCTAAGCCGTTTTGGGCTTTATATGCAAGTAATAAAATTTTTAATTGGATTCTGAATTTTACAGGGAGCCAATGGAGCGACGCTAACACTGGAGAGACGTGGTCTCTCCTGCTAATTCCTGTCAGCACTCGTGCTGCTGCATTTTGGATCAGCTGGAGCTTATTCAGCAAATTACTTGGACATCCTGCTAACAACACATTACAGTCTAGAAAATACAAACGCATGAACTAGTTTTTCTGCATCACTCTGCGAGAGGATTTTCCAAATTTTTGCAATATTACGGAGATGGAAAAACGCTATTTTACAAACCTGATTAACATATGGTTTAAACGACAAATCCTGATCGAAAACAACACCAAGGTTTCTCACAGTTGCACTGGAAGCCATCGCAACACCATCTAATCCCTTCCTAAGATGCTCTCAACCAAGAATGATAACCTCTGTTTTATCTGAATTTAGAAGAAAGAAATTTCTGGACATCCAGTCCTTGATGTCCCTAAGACATGCCTGAAGTTTAACTAACGGTTCTGTTTCATCCGGCTTCATAGACAAATAGAGCTGCGTATCATCAGCATAGCAACCAGCAATGGCAGCAATGGCATATTCAACCAGCAATGGCAGCAGAAGTCTGTTTCTGATCCAACTCTGAGGTGCAGATGTTCATAAACCTGGTGGCTGAGGAGAGAATTAAAAAGGGATGTAGACGGGAGATAAGGAACGACCAGATCTACCAGGAGTTCTGTCACTTCATAGCTGCTCACAGCTCCAGCTGACTTTTCAGCAGCACGGAGACTAACTAACAAAAAAAAAAGCGTCGCTGCTTGAAGCTTCTCTCACTCTCATTTTTTAACTTGATATGGAATACAAGCCACAGACCCAGCAGCACATCTATCATCTCTAGGGCTGCAACTAACGACTATTTTAATAGTCGACTAGTCACCGACTATTGAAACGATTAGTCGACTAATCGGATAATTAGTAATTTTTTCTTAAATTTAGTATGTCACTTTAATTATGTGGCAAATGATAATAAACACGAGAAAAATGGGTACTTCAATGAAAAATACAGGACTGTCTCAGAATATTTGAATATTGTGATAAAGTCCTTTATTTTCTGTAATGCAAAATGTCATACATTCTGGATTCATTACAAATCAACTGAAATATTGCAAGCCTTTTATTATTTTAATATTGCTGATCATGGCTTACAGCTTAAGAAAACTCAAATATCCTATCTCAAAAAATTTGAATATTCAGGGAATCTTAATCTTAAACTGTAAGCCATAATCAGCAATATTAAAATAATAAAAGGCTTGCAATATTTCAGTTGATTTGTAATGAATCCAGAATGTATGACATTTTTGTTGTTTTAATCGCATTACAGAACATAAAGAAATAAAGAACACAATATTCTAATTTTCTGAGACAGTCCTGTAGATAATTTATTCAACTTTGCCGCTGTTCATACAAAAAGTTAAGAAAATGTCCTATTTAAAACAGGCAGTGATCAGTCAGACATAAATCCATGAATGAATAAACATCTATCCATTATTTTTCATTTTTTAAGGACAGGCAAATGTGTTATATAAAAAATAAAATAAAACGTCTCATATTTTTTCTGTATCAAGTGGGTGAAATGGGTTCTGGATGGGAGGACATGATCTGGGTTGAACTGGTGTTGTTGAAACCCGTCACTCAGACCCGACGTGCTTTCTCTTCAAATGCTTGTGCTCCCGTGATAAGCAAGGTCTGCTTTGCAAACCTTGCAAGTCATCTTTTTATTTACCGTATCGAGGCTAAAAGGCTCCAAAATTTTAGAAGTTTTGTTACATGCAGCGGCTCTACAGGACGGGACGCCGTCATTCTGTTTACCCGCTACCGCTCGGCAGAGACGCTATCGCGCATGCGCGACTCTCGGCAGAGAACGTATTGAAGTGAGACGCCTCACTCCGTTGGAAAAACACGTCTGGCGACAATTGTCGACAATGGAATTCATTGTCGACAATTTTGATTATCGATTTTTGTCGACAACGTCGACGAATCGTTGCAGCCCTAATCATCTCCTCCAGGTTCTACATCTTTAGTGTTGTTGTCTTCTTCGTTTAGATACACAATCAAATACGTCACAGCAGCTTCACTTCAACCTCCTACTTCTCATCTGGGTATTGAAAAGAAACGAGGGCAAGGCGAGTGGAGGCGAGCCGAGTCGCGCTGAGTAGGTACTAGTATAAAAGCGCCATAATTTAGGGTAACCTGAGCAATCCAGCGGTGTAGGGGCTTGTGTTTGAGGATACCGTGGACCCCCACCCTCGTCTCATTCTCCTCAACATCTACAGCAAGAACTTTTGACTGGCAGGAAGAATAAGGATGAAGTGTGCGTCCATCTCCACTCTTTAATACATGCTAACCACCTCCTGGAATCCTTACGGTCACCTAGCAACTGAGGCTACATGAATGCGATTTGCGTGCACGTATCTCCTGTTCTGCAGCAGCGAGCCCAGCGCATGGCGCATCCTATCTGAAAGACCTTTTATGTTCCCATCACGCACACACTGCTCCAGAACAGAGCGAACATGTCTGCAATTCCCTGTCTTGGGTAAAAAGAACGGCTGTACCACTGTGAAAAATGTTAAATTTATGTTTGTAACAATATAAGATACTACTGGATAGATCAAAAAGATCATTATGTGCTCAATTGCGAACTGGGATTCTCCCTCTGGCCATAGAAACAGGTATAACTCTGTTCCTGAAGAGGAAAGATTATGTAGTGTTTGTTTTGTTTTGTTTTATTGTCCATTATATGATGAAGCCAGGCAGCTTTTATTTCAGAAAATGCAAGATTGTAAACCTGAGTTGTTTTGGACGGAGGATGATGCTAAGTTGGAATGGTTTTTCAGAGAGGAGGTTTTCTCTATAGCTACCTTTATAAAGAGAGCCGGGAAACAGGGAAAGGACCAATTATATTTTGAAACTGAGAAAGGATCTGTAATTTGATCTGTAATGTATAAGTGGAATTTATAATTTTGTGTTTGTGTTTTTGTTTGTACGCAGCTGATGTTAGTTTGCTGGCGTAGTGTATCTGTGTCTTGTAAGCCCTTATAGGCTGGAACCTTAGAGGTGTATGACACATTAACAAATTAACAAATAACTATTCATTCATTCATTCATACTGCCTTTGTCCCAGCGCACTTTTATTCATCCATAGGTTTGCAGTCCAATTGGTAGTATTGGAAGTAAATGAGCTAATGTAGGCTACAACTAATATGATTTTAACTTAATTAAATGATTTAAAGCTGCATCATATTTTACATGTCAGTACTGCTGTTAGAGTAGCTTTGTGTAACTAGATTTAATGTTGTGACACCTTACATATTCAACCTACATTTTAATACATCCTTAAATACAAAACACATCTCTAATTAAACACTAGTGGTCAAAAACTCTGCAGGCCTTCCAAGGTTTCCGCAGAAACTGACTTGAAACTGAAAACATTGTGTCTCCTTTTCTTTTCCTTATCTGTGTTTGTCATGATGGGACGTTTTGTTTGCATCCAGGCCTGCAGCAGTTGGAGCTCAGTAACGTCAGAGCGTAGCATGACACAGAAAGTGCTGATAAACCTTCTGGATGTTGCTGATTTTCAGAGGTAAAATATTGTCATTGCACTGACAAGAAATAGATGTAAAAGCAAAAATAACGGGACATCTAGATACCTTAGGGAAAGTGCAATAAAACCTGTGGATGAATTAAGTATTCAGCAGAATAGAGCAATATGGCTAGGACAGGTCTGTGTTTGTTTGGTGTCAGCAGTGCCGTGCTACAGAGCAGGAGACTGGCACTCTTCCTGCCTCCTGCTGTCTGTGACGTACGCAGATCATAAGACAGTCTGGATACCTGGCACTCACCTCTCTTTATCCCTTTCCCTCTCCATCCAGTCTCGCTTCCTGCATGTCCATCTGTCCCCATCTCTTCATCCTGCCTGCTCATCTCTCTCTGTTAGCTGTCTGGCATCTTGTCTTGCAACTCCGTCTTCCTCACCTGGCTGCCGTCGCTGTTACATGTACCTGTTTTCATGAACACCGCCTCTTATATGTCAAGCCGTCTGTCCTCTTTTATCATTTTCTGTCAGGTCATCTTGATCCATTTTCACATTTTGCTCAGGATAGTCCCTCAGACAAGGCTCAAACCCTTTTTGTTCTGCAGGAATGTCTGAATGACGCTGCCATGTGCCCCTGTATGCATGGGTGGATACAGGTGATTGATGTGGTTTATTGCTGAACATTCAGAACAGGAAGTTATTGTTCTGTCTTTGGAGACCAGACAGTTCTTTTGAATCAACAATCCCACGAGTCAGTGGAAAAGGAAGGTTGTGTTTTTACATGTTTCCTTGGTTGGAACATTACCTCCAGCTCCAGTTGGCTGAAGCTCGGGGGGATTCAGTCCAAAAAGACCATTTCATTTTTCTTCCATATAAATTGCTGATCGGCTTCTCTCAATACTAATTGACATTTTCAGGTGTTTCAGCAAAACTGTTCGGTTGGATTATGACTGCGTACATCTGAAAGCCAATATTTATATATTGCAGATTCAGCTGCATTAAAAATATTGTAGTCTTTTTACAAAAATATTAACATTTTTTGCAGTTATTCATAGCTGTCAGTAGGGCTGCAGCTATCGAATATTTTAGTAATCGAGTATTCTACTGAAAATTCCATCGATTAATCGAGTAATCGGATAAAACATATTTTTGTTTAGTTAAAGAGCAATTATAAATATACATAAGATGTTAGATGTTAATTGACATCAAGACTAAATTATATAATACAGTAGGTTCATGGCTGTTCATTTAAAAACCCTGAACTTACACCAGTTGACCAAATTCACTGCCTTCACTCAAAAAACTAAGGATCTTACCAAGAAATGTTCTTATTTCTAACCTAAAAATGCCATTACACCTGATATCAGACATAACTTAAAATGTTAGGTTTTTTCCCACGTGTTTCAATTGAACTTTCATTTGTGTCAAGCTAATTTTAAGTTCTAGTTAAGTTCTAAGTTAGAGTTTTGGCAGTGTTCAAAATATAATTATGAGACCTGCTGTATTGGAGCACATTAGACACCAGTGCTGCTTGTTTTATCCATGAATGACTATAGAGATAAAATGAAATGAAAACTACCTAGCTTTATTACGTTTTTATTTTTCTGACATTTTCTGCCTTTTCTTTTAGTTAAAACTGTAGCGGGAACAGAGGTTTATATACCGGGTAAAGGCTGATTTATGGTTCCGCGTTACAACAACACAGTATGGTGCGCGTCGCTGCGTACCCTACGCCGTACCCTACGGCGTAGCCGTGGACAGCCCGCACGGCAGCGCAGCCCCGCCAGCCGGACCAGCGCTCTCCGCCCTCGCCGGAGAGCGGCGTAGACTCTGCGTCGATTTAACGCGGAACATTTAGAGGGGGAACATTAGGAGAACGGACCAGAAGAATATAGCGTGGATTAAAAATAAAAGTTAAGCACTGAACTACATGTGTCTCCCGTCTGGGCCATTGCAGACTGCCTGAGCATGGCATGTTACAAAACAAACATATCCGCCGCCTCTTTCTCCCCCCTTTAACGTGCGCAGCGTCAGCGTGTTGTGTCGCATTAAATGTGGTCCGGGCGTAATACGAGGCTTTGAGCTGGTGAAATTAAACGAAAAAAATAAATAAATAAATTAATTAATTAATTAAACGATTCCTCGAGGCAGAGAAAATTCCTCGATCATTTTTTGTAATCGAATTACTCGAATTATTCGAGGAATCGTTTCAGCCCTAGCTGTCAGACTGTTTTTGTTGTATTCAATCAGTTGGTATCAATGGAGAGTGGTACTTCATGTTCCTACCTAAGCTTTTCTGCGGGAATAACACCCAACAATTCATAATGATGATAGTCACTAACTGATCTTTATCATGGAAGTTATTTTAACATGGTCTTGCAAAGGAAAACAAAAGTGGATTTCAATTCTTTTTTCAGTTATTACAATTGTACCTCCCTAATGTAATGAGTTGTATTGTTTGCCAGAGTTACCAGCTCAAATGTGGATGTTGTAAACAGTGTAACCCATGCCACATTTGTAACACCATCACTGCTTTTCTGACTTTATTAACCCATCAAACTGGACCCCTTTTACGTCTTGACTGTGCTTAGAAATTTTGTCCAGGAAAGGTATGAATGGGATTAGTGACAACGGAGAGACCTGATGGAGTCCAACCTGATTTACTAAAACCAATACAGACCAAATTATCGCTCCATTTCTATACTGAATAGCCCATAGTAATGGACCCTGTAGCCCATACTCTCAGAGCTCCCCTCATAGGGTACCCCTAAGAACACATTTGAATGCCATCTCCAAGACCACAAAGCACATGTGAACTGGTTGGGCAAACGTCAGTGTTGCCTCCAGGATCTTGTGAGGGTGAAAAGTTGGTCTATCCCTCCATGGCCAGGACCAAACCCATATTGTTCCTCCTGTGTTAGGCTCATGGGAAGGAGAGTGGACCCAAATGCAGGACAACACGAGCAAGGTTCAGGTATAACAAAGTTTATTAACAAAAAGCGCTCCACAGGAGGGAAGGAAGACAAACACAAAATCATAGACCGTAAAAACGCATCTGGAAAGTCCAACAAAAGGTGCAGACCGGAGGGAAACTCACGGCTGGAAAAAGTAATCCAAAAGGACTCAGGAAAGGAAGGTCCACAAACGGGAAACTAGGCAAGTCCAGGAAAACGGGCAGAGTACGGGGCTCTTAGCTTGAGAGAATCATCCGACACCACAGCTTGTGGGAGTCAGGCTTAAGAGCAGGCTGGGTGACGAGGCTGAATGGTTGTCAGGTGTGGGGACGGTGATTGGGATCAGCTGCGGATGCTCTGGCTAAGCCTGACCAGGCATTGGCGCCCTCTGGTGGAGGAAGGGTGTGCCAAACCCTAACATCCTGAATCTGAGGTTTAGCAATCGATCACTCTCTTCTCCAGCACCCCTACATCAACCTTGCCAGGGAGGCTGAGTAGTGCCATGACCCTGTAATTGTAATACACACTCTGGTCCCACTTCTTGAAACGGGGGCTACCATCCCAGTCTACCAATCTGAAGGGACTGCCCCCTATGCCCACACAATGTTGTAGAGGCATGTCATTAAGGCAGCCCACGACTCCCAGAGTCTTGAGGAACTCTGGGTGGACATCATCCACCCCTGGAGCCCTGCCACTCTGGAACTTTATAACTATTGCAGCCCTTGTAATTGGCCGCCCCAGAGTGCACAGACTCAGCCAGGGAGGATCTGTTGGCTGCATTGACAAGATCCTTGACGTATACCTTCCACCGTTCAATGGCACTCCCAGTTAAGGCCAACAGCATCCTACTATACACAGTGCTGGTGAGGCACCGCTCTTCCAGTCTGATGCAACTGACAGTTTGCTAAAATCTTCTCTGAGCCAAATGAAAGTCAGTCACTATGGCCTCTCGAAACTCTCCTCCACGATTCTTTAGGCTGGAGCCGGCTTGACCTGTAGGTATCTGAACGCTGTCTCTGGACTTTGACACGCTAACCAAGTCTTGCAGGACTCTTGATTCAGCTTGACAGCCTCCCTCGTGTGGGGTGTCCACTACCAGGTTTGGTGATTACCACCACATCAGGCACCAACAACAGAGTTCCAGACTAGGGATGCCCCGATACTGATACTGGTATCGGGGCCGATTCTGTTTTCATATACTTGTACTCGCAAAAATTCTCAAATACCACGCACCGATACCGCTTCATTGTTGTTGTAGTTACTGATAAGTGACTCCAGGGGGAGATGATGAGCTTCAGTCAGCGGTGATGAGAAGAGAGTGATACCCATGAGTGAGACTGGCAGGGGCGTTTCAGTCAAGATAGTGACAATTAATGCAGCGGGATGTCAGCAGTGTGGACATATTTCAAAATAATGGACGACGACAGAAGCAAGACAGACTGCAAGCTACGTGCTGCTAAGGTGTCAAGAGGAGGGAAGGAGAATATGTCGTTTAATACCAGCAACTTGATAAAACATCTCAAGACGCATCATAAAGCTGAGTATACGGAGTTTACTAATGTTACTGCAAGACCACAACAGCCAACATTAGCTCAGGTTCTGCAAAAGAGACAGACAATGGCAAGAGAAAACCCACGGGCCGTTAAAATAACGGAGGCTCTAACCCGTTATCTAGCGCTGGATGAGCAGCCACTGTCAGCTGGAGAAGACCAAGGATTTTGCTTGACGCACTCGAGATGCGATATGATGTTTCATTGATATGTTATATACAGTGCCTTGCGAAAGTATTTGGCCCCTTCACTTTGTGACCTTTTGCCACATTTCAGGCTTCAGACATAAAGATATTTTGCACGCTCACTTTTTCAGTTCTTTATTTGTTAGTTTGAAGTTTGAAATATCCAATACATTTCGTTCCACTTCATGGTTGTGTCCCACTTGTTGTTGATTCTTCACAAAAAATTGCAGTTTTATATCTTTATGTTTGAAGCGTGAAATGTGGCAAAAGGTCACAAAGTTCAAGGGGGCCAAATACTTTCTGCAAGGCACTGTATTTGATATTTTCTTAAATGTGAAGACAGTGCCAGTGTGGAGACTTTTTATTTACACAGAAAGATTATTTTTTGTTTAAAATAGTTATTCTACTCATTTCATTTATTTTTTATTGAATTTATCTGTTGAAAATAAAACCTGTCTTCCAATTCATTGCATTTTTCATTGCATTTTTAGCCTAGTATCGTATCGGATCGGTACTCGTATCGGCAAGTACACAAATTAAAATACTCATACTCGGTGTGAAAAAAATGGTATCGGGGCATCCCTATTCCAGACTCAAATGTCCCCGGCAGACACTCCCAGAAAAGTTGTTTTTGCACCGTATGCCTGTGAAAATGCTCCAACTTCAACTATCGAATAAATATTTAAAATGATCTCAGATTATGACAATCATTCAGTTTTCTTTCCAGACCACATTTCCTCTTCAAAGATGATGGTTCTGCATTATCCTCTCATGTATTAATAATGCGTTGGACAGTTCTCATTTCAATTTTTTTCTAGTTTCAGTGCTTGTTTCGACACAGATCAATAACTGGATCCATGTTGAACAGGGAACAAGCCCACTTAAGTGCAGTACAGTACAGTAAAAGTCCAGCGGAGTCCAAGGTTTGTGAGAAGCAGCACAGATCGTCATCTGTTGATGTTCAGCTTAGTGTGGAGCCTCCAGACCAGATGACTCTATTCTTCCCATGCCAGTTTGTTCATGTACATGCTCCAGCAGCATATGGTGCTAACATGCTGTCAGGGGAGCTCGTCTCCTGGCTCAGCCTGCCCAGCCCCGGGACAGATGGTTGCTCACTGAGCCCCCAAGAGCCAATGTGTTGCTCAAGACATCCATCCTCTTACCTTGGCTCCTCCTGTCTGCTGGACTCTTTTGCTTTTGCGCTAAGAAAAATGTTGAATTCAACAAGATGATGTAAAAACTATAAGAAATGATGGATGCATGACTTCATCTGCTGTTCTTCTGCCCTCGCTCTCATTACTCACCTGGGGCTGTGAGATATCTATTGATTATAAGAAAGATTATTGTAGCCTGTTTTGATGGCAAAGGAGACATGTTATGCATTTTTCCTATAATATCCTTTAATATCAGCTGTTATGCTGCTCAAGTCTTAAGTTTAGTTTTTTAGTTTTAGTTTAGTTTAGTTTATTGGTCCTTACAATTTCCACAACACAAATAACAGATGTAAATCTTCAGTGTAATATAAAAAATACATCATTTTTTTGTATATATATATATATATATATACAATTTTAACTAAAAACCAAGGACCAAAAGGTGTAGACTGAAGCCTAAGCTTATGACGCCTACCCTTTTCACAAAAAAATGCTAGCTTTTATAAACTAGTGCATTTAGGATTTAGTGAATGAAACAAAATACATAAATAAATCCATATGAAAAGTTGCCCGAGTATAAACAAAATAACTGTACACAAATATACAGCATATTCCACATGTCATTACTAAATATCATTCCATACAGTATATATATAATCACACACATACAAATACATACACATATACATACATACAAACACGCATACTGTGTATATATATATATATATATATATATATATATATATATATATATATATATATATATATATATATATATATATATACATATATATATATATATATACATACATACGCATATATGCGTGGCAGGCAGGCCATTAGAAGAGTAAACAGCAATAGGTTGTTTCCAGCTGAGTTTTCAGCCTGTTTTCACTCACGTGTATGTCCCGGGGGTGTGTTTTTGTGTCATACGTGTGCACGGTGGACGGAGATCTCTTCCAGCACTAAGTTGAAACATGGATGTGAATGCAGAGTGGTTTTGCCTTCCAACAGTATTTTAAAATGAAAATGGACTTTGACTCCGACTACCGTCAACAATCCATGAGGTATTTTATTATCCAAAACTCTTAGACCTCATATAGTCCAACACAAAATCGATCGGAAATGACTTGTCTGTTGATTTTTTCTTCTTCTGAATTGTCTGGAGCTGAGCCACAAACAGATGGTACTGGAGGTACAGGAGGTAGTTCACCCCCTCACAACCGGTAGAGCTGATTTCTCAGTTGACTCTTATATAAAATACAAAAACCCTCCAACCGTGTTGCTGGTTGCTGCAGAACTTTAACAGAAGTCCGACTGCGCTACAGGTTTTGGACTCCAGCGGTTGTTGTCTGCAAATGAACTCGTTCTTTTTGTGTCTACATAGTAAAATAGATGGCGTGCAACGTACATTTTATTTATTCATTTATTTCTTTTTATCACAGAATAATTTTATTTCACGTTAAAACATCAAATTCAATTCATTTGAAGGAATATTTTATTACTTTTAGGAAGTGTTGTCTCGCTCTCAGTGCGGTTAATCAAATTTTAATCGTGATTTCAGTGCAGTGTCTCTTAACAATCGCAAAAACAGTCTAGTTAAGAAAAATACTATTATTTTGCCACATATTCTGTTTTATCCCTTCTTGTTGTGCGTAACAAAGTTATTTATTTAAGTTATATTGAAGTCACGCTGGTATTTCTGGGTAAAAAAAAAGAGATGATTAACTTTAATGTATTCTGAAATTGTATTCATTTTACTGTAGAAAAAGTCAACATGTTTATGTGGAAGTTGGTTTATGTAAATTATCCAAAGTGTTTGATTTTCATTCATAATCGAGGAGCCGTAGCCGTCATTGCCCCCCACCAACCCCCCAAAAAACAGTGACTGGGTATCACTTTACGGCTCTGTGTCGCACAACAACAACGATGAAAGTGGCTCACAGAGAAGAAGAGTCTCAAGAAAGTAACGGCGGAGGAGAAAACAAGAGTGACTGAGTATCGTAAAAATGAGTCCAAAGTCCAAAAGCTCCTTTGTGCTGCTTTAATTGAACACTCATACCCGGAGTTGTATCAAACTGCCTTGCTGAAGTATAACTCCCAAAACCATTGACAGTTTAAAATACCAGGGTAACTGTGTCCAGTTCTGGCAATACCGACCGGACAGAAAATTGACACCCGATTCGAATGGGGCCAACAAAAGATAATAACGACCATTCAATGGTCTGACGACATTTGAATCGGGTGAAAGTGATGCCCTCTGCAGAGCATGATCATGAGAATAATACAATAACAGTAAACATATACCCCACATACCCCAGCTGTCTTAAAGGTTCTGGCTCGGGTTTGCTAATCCTATGGGGGAGGTTCTGCTGGAGCTTATCCCACCTTCTGGGTGAAAGGCAGGGCTACACCCGGAACAGGGGTCTGCAACCAAAAATGTTGAAAGAGCCGTATTGGACCAAAAACACAAAAAACAAATATGTCTGTAGCCGCAAAAAATGAAAAGTCTTGTATAAGCTTTAGAATGAAGACAACACATGCTGCATGTATCTATGACTACGTTTACATGCAGTCAAAATTCGGGTTATTGCTAATATTCCGGTTACTGAAACATTCGTAATATTCAGTTTACATGCGTGAGCAAACAGGGTTATCCCTGTTTACATGGTAATTAATCATTCGGGATATCCCGATCAAACCAGCGACGCGCGGAGAACGTGATGACGCAATTACGTCATTTCTGCTTCTTCTTCCTGTATCCAAATTCAAAACAAATGCTGCTTCACGCAACCTTTCTCTCAACTTCATGTAAATCTCGCTATCCCGGTACTTTCTACCGTCTACAAATGCAGAAATGTTCAAAAAGGGCTGGATGGATGAAGGGATGATGATGAGTGGCGGAGGCAGGTGTATGTTTGCGGGGACCCGGTGGTTTTTCCACACATCACCATCGCTGCTGATCTGTGACTTTATGCGCACCCATCTCACACAGACAGTGTAAAAAAAGAAGTGAAAAATATGAACGCTGTGCTTGCTGTTATTCCGGGAGGTCTGACAAAGTAACTCCAACCGCTGGAGGTCGGTGTGAACCGGCCGTTCAAAGTGAAGCCTTATGGTTCCGCGTTAAATCGACGCAGAGCTACGCCGGAGGTTACGTAACCTACGGCGTAGGCTCTGCGTCGGTTTAATGCGGGACCATAAATCAGCTGCACCGGTGTGGGAGAGATGGATGACTGAGGGGGAACAGTTTCTCCAGGAGTGGAAAGCAGCACCAGGCAAGTTATGCCACAGTTTGCAGATGGATTGTTGATCCGTGGTCTAAGGTGTCTGCTGGGACTATTTTGCGAGCTTTTGCAAAAGCATTTCGAGGCGCCGCGCGGCACGGAAAGAGACTCTGACAGCGAGGAATCCGGACTGGCACAGCTGATTTAGCGCAGCTCTTTAATGGAGACACAGAGGATGAGACTTCGATGGGGTTGATTAATGTAAAAACTGAAATAAAGTAATTCAAAATAAGTTTTGCTCCGGCTCTATTTTTAAAAACGCACACTTGCGTGCTTGTGTGTGTGTTCCGCGGCGCGTGTGTAGACGGCGCGCCGTGTGTGTGTGTGTGTTTTAAATACATAAATGACACAAAAATGAGGGTATGCCTTTCCACACAGCACGCCGAATGGTCGTGAAAATACGGTATTTATATATGAAATGTCAGAATAGGTCATTTTTTGATGACACACCAGGGTGCCGCGACACCCCGGTCGAGAAAGGCTGGTTAGAAGAACTTCCTGGACTTAAAAGACCAGGATTCCTTGCGAACAGAGCATGCGCAGAAAACAAATTCCTGTTCCGTTTGGTCGGGATATTCCATTTGGCGTTTATATGACTGAATATTCGGGTTTTAAAAGGAGTAACCCAGGGGTAATATTCGGGTTTTTAAAAACCGGAATATGAGCAAATTCGGGTTATTTAAAGTGTTTACATGGCCGTACAAATTCGGTTTATTGCCAATATTCGGGTTTTAAAAGGGTTATTGAGTGCATGTAAACGTAGTCTATGTTAAGTAGAACTGGGGGAAGATTTTTTTTTCATTATGCTTTAACAAATTTCATTATGCTTTAACAAAAAATTATGCAAAAGTCGAAATGTCGAGAAAAAAGTCAAAATGTCGAGAAAAAAGTCAAATGTTGAGAAAAAAGTCGAAATGTTGAGAAAAAAGTCGAAATTTCGAGAAAAAAGTCTAAATTTCGAGGAAAAAGTTGAAATGTCGAGAAAAATGTTGAAATGTCGAGAAAAAAGAAGAAAAAAGAAAAAAAGGAAAGAAGAAGAAAAAATAAGAAAAAAAAAAGAAAAAAAAGGTCAAACATTTTTGAAAAAGCTCCAGGAGCTACTAGGGCGGCGCTAAAGAGCCTCTAGAGCCGCGGGTTGCCGACCCCTGCCCTGGACAGATCATTGCAGGGACACATATGGACAAACAGCAACTGGCAAAGGCAATTTAAAACCCCCAGTTCACTGGACCTGCATGTTTCTGGACTGTGGAGAAAAGCCATGCAAGCACATGGAGAACATGCAAACTCCACACAGAAGGATTCCTGCTGGGAGTTGAACCAGGAACCTTCTTGCTGTGAGGTCACAGTACTAGCCACTAATGGCGCTTTTCCACTAGTACCTACTCAGCCCGACTCGTCACGCCTCACCCTCGTTTTTTTTCAAAACCCAGATCAGAAGTAGGAGGTTGGAGTGAAGCTGCTGTGACGTATTTGATTGTGTGATCTAAACGAAGAAGACAACACAACACTAAAGATGTAGAACCTGGAGGAGATGATAGATGTGCTGCTGGGTCTGTGGCTTGTGTTTGATATCAAGTTAAAAAATGAGAGTGAGAGAAGCTTTTTTTTGTTAGTTTGTCTCGGTGCTGCTGAAAAGTCAGCTGGAGCCGTGAGCAGCTATGAAGAGACAGAGCTCCTGGTGGATCTGGTTGTTCCTTATCGCCAGTCTAGATCCTTTTTAATTCTCTCCTCAGCACCAGGTTTATGAACATCTGCACCTCAGAGTTGGATCATGAAACAGACTTTTGCTGCCATTGCTGGTTGAATAAAATGAACAAGAATCCGTCAGAGTCTCTTTCTCTGATTTCCTCCTCCTGACTCAGACGTCTGACTCCAACCCCCCGACCAATCGGTGGCCTGTAGTGTGATGATGTCGGATACAGCCGACTCAGCCGCTTAGAACCTCGGCAGAATAGATACAGAAAAGTATCTACTCGGCACGTTAGACCCCTAGTGGAAAAGAACCAAACTGAGTGGAGTTTGAGTCAGGCTGAGTAGGTACTAGTGGAAAAGTGCCATAGGTCACCATGCTGCCTGTAATCTGGTGACAAAGTAGTAAGTTGTGAGGGACTCTGGGATCTCCTGAGGGAGAGGGTATTAAAACAGAAATACTGAACAAATGGGTTTATTATACAGAGCATCAATCCTTTTCATTAGAAAAACGACTTTATTTTATATCTTATGTGAAATGGATACTGATAAGTATCAACAACTATGGATGGAGCTCAGCCGTAGACACTATAGTTGCAGGCTAGACCTAATGCTGCCCAAAGCTGTTACACAGAAACCAAAGCGTCCTTTTCCCCCCAGTATCAATAATGGTAATGGTGCAGCCAGACCGGTGTCAGGGCTGACGCAGCATACAGGTGGACGCTGCAGCTCTCTCATCAGCTAACCTCTGCATTTACACAACTGTTACATTTTTGGAAGGCGGCTGTTGTGTTTGTCCCTGAATATTTGTACAAGCAGGAACACTTTTAAGAATGTGCAAGCCTGGGGTTTTTATTTATCGCAGCATAATGCGAATGTTTTCATGTGGCGCGGAGAGATACAGGGAGTGCAGTCACAACCTGACACAAGGTTCGGCAGAGCAGCAGAAATCCACTCTTTTCAGCTTAGTTTGCTTGTGTGGCGCAGCGTACAGATGAGCTCAAGTTCAAGGACTCCTGCACCGTAAAAAAGACCTTAATGAATTCTTGGCTCCGTCGATTCACTTCTCGCCTTTATCCATGTGCTGTTGGGCCGGGGGACAAACTTCGTCTTTGCACTCAACGGAGGAACAAAGTCAATCTTCAATTTGAAAACTGACAGCGTAAATCCAGAAATACTCATTTTGCAGACGTGCCACACACACCAACAATCACACTCGGGCTGTACTTTCTCCTAATGGCAGATTTTGCACATGCATTCTATTGTTTTATTTTTATTTGTATGTGCCCTGTAGCAGAGCTGATCCATTAGATTCATGTGCGATTGAGACGTGTAACCTGCACCTCCTACTCCATCCTCCCATCCTGCCCTCTCAGAAATTTGAAATGTTTTTCCACTCACATTTTTCTTTTTATTTGTCCTCAGCTTTCCTTTTCATATCACTTCATGACTCTACGTAGGCTGTTCCCTTTGTTAGCTTGCATGAGGTAAATGAGCACATTAATAGCTGTTTCAGTTTGTTCTGAGGGGACGGTATAATGCTATTTTTTGGCAAAGAACGCTGTAATTCAGATAGACACAAGTCTGCACTGTTGCCAGTCTTTGAGAAGTACACACAGTCACACAATCCAATAGTGCTCCTGCTCTCCATTGCTACCCATCAGCAGTGCCCCCCCCCCAACCAGCAGCATACATGCATTACCAGCAAACAGAACACTCTGTCATGTGTGAAATGGGCTGTGGTTGATCCCTGCCCTTGGTAAAGAGAAACCAAAGTGTTTCAGCTGACGAGATGAGAGCACATCACTGAAGAGGAGGGCAAGAAAAAAAAAGTGTAGGAGAAAGGAACATGAGGTGAGAAAAAGTGGAATGGAAAGACAAGGCAATCAAAAGGACAGAATAACAAGGTGTGAGACAAGTTGGAAAAGGACAGATGTTTCTCAGCACGATGAAAAGTGAAGGAGGGAGGAGGAGGGAAGGAGGAGAGACGGGGAGATGGAACGAAAGCGAAAAATATGTCCAAAGAGGACTTTGTCAGTTTTGAAGAGAGAGAAAATGCAAAGTGAGAAGACCAAGAAGAAAAGAGAGGACAGATAAGAAGTCAAGGTTCCGCACCTCAAAATCACTCACCAAATCAAACTTTTTATGTTCAGAAATCTTTATAATCGGTGGCACGGTGGCTTGGTGGTTAGCACTGTTGTCTCACAGCAAGAAGGTTCCCGGTTTGACTCCCAGGCCTGGTGGGGTCTTTCTGTGTGGAGTTTGCATGTTCTCCCCATGTTTGCGTGGGTTTCCTCCGGTTACTCCGGCTTCCTCCCACAGTCCAAAAACATGCGTAGTAGGTTAACTGGTGATTCTAAATTGCCAAGTAGGTGTGAGTATGTCTGATTGTGTGTATATTAGTGATGCACCGATTGTTCGGTAACCGAAATTGTTCGGCCGAAAATGGCAAAAAAACACTTTCGGTGTTCGGTGGAATAAGTGGGAAAAAAAACGAACAATTAATAACGGCGTTGTAAAATAAGGAAATAGACTGGCCGCTCCGTCCCGTAACGTTGCGCACTACATAAATCGTTGGCCAACCAAAAACTAACCCCATAAGAATTTTACCTAACATTCACCAGGAGGTTGATCCAAAACAACATAATGCTGGGAAATTAAAAAAATTTCATTTTTTATGTTCAATAAATATTTTCTACCTTGTAATTTTGTAAAAGATTTTTTTCTTTGAAAAGCCTAAATCAAATGTATTTGATTTATGCAATGGTGAAAAAATTGGCAAAATAAATGAAAAACTGCTGAAGAACCATGTTCGGTATTGTTCGGTATTCGGCCAAGTGTTTATTATTATTTTCGGTTTCGGTTTCGGCCACAAATTTTCATTTCGGTGCATCACTAGTGTATATATGTGGTCCTGGGATGGACTGGCGACCTGTCCAGGGTGAACCTGCCTCTCGCCTGGAATGAGCTGGGATAGACTCCAGCAGACCCCCGTGACCCTGCAGATATAGATAATGGATGGATGGATCTTTATAATCCTGATGACACAATGTTGTAGCGGTTAGCAGCGCCACCTCACGGCGAGAGCCTTCCTGGCTTCAGTTATCGTTCCTTTCAAGTCTACACGGGTTTCCTCTGGTTGGCGTCCCCCAACCGTCCATGAACGTGCACGCTAGGGCACAGTTGTCCAAGTCATGTTTTAGATGTTGCCCTCAGGTGTGTTGAAGCACGGAAACATCTAAAACCTGTAGGACACGACCCTCGTGCACTGGAATTGGACAGCGCTGTTAATTGATGAGCACGGGTGAGTCTCATTTTTTCTTTTTCAGGCCCTGTGATTGGCTGACAACCTTCCCAGGATGCAGCAGTCTCCATGACCCTAAACCAGGGCTCGGCAACCCAAAATGTTGAAAGAGCCATATTGGACCAAAAACACAAAAAACAAATATGTCTGGAGCCGCAAAAAATGAAAAGTCTTGTATGTATAAGCCTTAGAATGAAGGCAAATGGCGAAAGACAAAATGTCAAGAAAAAAGTCAAAACTTTGAGAAAAAAGTCAACATTTTGAGAAAAAAGTCAAAATTTCGAGAAAAACATTCTAAATGTCGAGATTAATGTTGAAGTACAAACCCGAGAAAAAAGTCGAAATGTGGAGAAAAAAGTAGAAATGTTGAGAAAAAAGTCGAAATGTCGAGAAAAAAGTCAAAATTTCGAGAAAAAAGTAGAAATTTCAAGAAAAAAAGTAGAAATGTCAGAAAAAGAAGAAAGAAAGGAAGAAAAAAGGAAGAAAAAAAGAAGAAAAAAGAAAAAAAGGAAAAAAGAGGAAACAAAGAAAAAAAGAGAAAAAAAGGAAAAAAAGAAAAAAAAAGGTCAAACATTTTTGAAAAAGCTCCAGGAGCCACTAGGGCGGCGCTAAAGAGCCGCGGGTTGCCAACCCCTGCCCTAAACGATATGAGTGGATATAGAAAATGGATGTATTTTCTCATGATCATGAAGCAAATGTTAATTCATATCCTTCTTTTTCAATTACTCTTGACGGACGCTGGATTACTGTGATGAGCAGATGAAGTGCCAGTATATATATACTTTGGAGATTAGCTTGTCTGAGTCTGAAGCGGGCTGCAGGGTGTGGACCGTAGACCGTTTCTTCTGTCCTCGTGATTATTTGTTCATAGTTATTTTTCCACCTGTAAAGGTGCGTAAAAACAGGAGGTAGAAAAAACATCTTGAGCAACTCACGTTTTGCTGGATATTTCAGTGTTTCGTAATTGTCACCACAACGGTATTAAACATGTTGCCAGTTGTTTTAAGTCGAACAAACAAACGCAACGCTAACATAAGGACTCGGTTCAATTATCAGTCAGAATCCAAATGAATATTTGGACCTTGGAATTAAAAAAAGTGTAAGAGCA
Organism: Cololabis saira; assembly: GCF_033807715.1. Taxonomy (NCBI): domain Eukaryota; kingdom Metazoa; phylum Chordata; class Actinopteri; order Beloniformes; family Belonidae; genus Cololabis; species Cololabis saira. Next base: position 10,012,519 of record NC_084589.1, read on the forward strand.
AAGATGATACAGGAATAGATGAGAAGTTTTGACTGAAACCGGGAGGATGACAGGGGCAGAATAGCGATGAGGAAATATTTGGAGAAGATAAAAGGAGATCTGTGGGGAAAAAGAAGAAGAGCAGTGGTGAGGATGCAGTGGAGACAACAAGAAGAGAAAAGGATATGAATATGGAAAAACTGAAGGACGGGTGTGTGCAGAAAAGGAAAAGCAGTGGGGAGTTTTAGGACGCTGTAAGGGCATGAAGAGAGTCGGACAGACGGCTGGAGAGGAAAGGTGGATGTTGTGGAGAGGAAAGAGCGAGTGAGCATGAAGAGAGTGGCCCAGACGGGGAGAGAGTGTGGCACTGCGCCACGCTGCAGCAGCAGCAGCAGCAGCGCTGACTGACAACCGTGGCCTGACAACCGACTGTCTGTTTGTGCTGGCTGGCTGGATGCAGCAGTGTCCCCACAGCAGCGCCGTCTCCTGCCCCTGTCTGTCTGTCTGTCTGTCTGTCTGTCTGTCTGTCTGTCTGTCTGTCTGTCTGTCTGTCTGTCTGTCTGCCCCCCTCCCCCGTATCTTTGTGGTGCAGCACCAACTTTGTTCTACTTACCACTTGACTTTAATTTTTTTAAAGTCGTCTGTCAGTGATGCTGTTCCTCAGACCACACGGTCGTAGACCACACGTCTGCGCCGAATGCTCCTAGAAAGCATTGCATCAAAGTGACCGGTGCTTGGACAAATTCAGGCTGGGCTTTTCTCATCTCCACAAGAATAACACGGATGCATATTGTAATATCAAATCCTTGCCTTTGTTTGCCACTCTATTCTCTTATTTACTTGTTCAACCTTGAATCTGTCAGTGTGTTTCCTCCCCTTACCTGGCACTCTGGGAGCTTTAACTTTTTCTAATGCAGACATAGTTATCATTATCAAGTCCAACTCTCAAATCACCAACGATAAGATCAAAACGCATCCCATCGTCGCCGCGAGCACACAGAGAGCACTCAGAGCAAAAGAGACAGCCCATAAAGCACATAAACACAGGTCTCCTGCTTCCCCTGCTACAGCGAAGCCAGAGATAAATGAACTTGAGATACAACTGCAGACTTAAAAAAATGATAAGAGGGCCATAAAGGCTCTGGCTAAGTGTCCTCCTTCCTCCGCTGGGTAATGCGTGATTCTATTCGGAGTGAAGTAACCTTATAGGTACTGTTCAGATAGCATCATAACAGGGAAACAGGGCCTCCGGTTCAAAAAGCCATAACAACTGTGGGCTCTGCTGCTGCAATGCAGCACTATGTCGTCCTCTGCTCCCTCTCCCTCCGTCTCTCCCGCCCTCACCATGTCTCTCACCCTTCTCTCACCTCCTTTAACACAACAGCTTTGTTTTCCTTACTTGAGGTTAATCAGAGTGGCAATAAACTTAAACACAGCCAGAGCCCCGTTGTAGTTTTTCTATCCGGTATATGTATAAATATTATATACACTGTGTGTGCGTGTCTGAGTACGTGTCTGGAGCCTGTAGCCCGTACAGATAAGCTAGGTTAAATTGTGTGTACAAGCTATAAGCTGGCTTTTGTCTAGGAGCAAATACACTTTTCTCCCCCTCTTTTTCTCTTTTGGCATATTCTTGTAGTGTGCCGTGATAAATCAATGGGATTCCACCTCCTCCGCATCTCTTTCTTTACGTGAGAGTTTATTAACTACGGTACATTTACTCACAGTTTGCATATTTACCTTAGGATTGGAAAGACCCCTGCATGTAGTGGTACAGATGACTAAATACGACATCTATTTCATCACTCTGATCAAATACGATGAAGCTGTCACCTCATCATCGACTAAATGTTTGAGTGAATGAATCTGCCTCTCCTCATCTGCCAGGATGGCTGTCATTTCTTTATCATCTTTCTGCTTGTGTGTCCCTCTGTCTGTCTGAGGTAAGATCCAACCCACATAAAAGGGGAATCGAATCAGCTAAAATGTTCTTGGTTTTTTGGTATATGTTGGTTGGAATAATAGCTGTACTTAATTTGCTGATTCACCCGACAGTCACAGAACCACCTTTCAGCTGACGACTATTAACTATTTTCATTAGAGTTGCTAGCCTCTGACTCACTCTGGATATTCTGATTCAGTTGAATTCTACCTGCCACACATATTTTGGTCTAAAACTGACACCGTTGCCAAGTGCATTTTGTTCTGCTGTAAAAATGCTGGTGAGGAGAAAAAAGATCCCCAGTGCTGGAATATGTGGCAAATGTTTTTTGTTATAGTTTGGACCTTCAAACAGCGTTAAATAATTGTGTTTGAAAGGCCTTTAGTCCTGAGCTTCTTGTTAGATTCTTGTTAGATTACGATCGTCTTTCTGTATTGTACTGTACCCTGATATACTCCAATCTAAAGTCATCGCTCTTAACCGTGAGAAGAAAAAATGCCCAAAAGCAGCAGTCTGTTTAACTTGTGAGGTAGAAAAAAAAACATGGACATACAACAACTAAATTATTTAGAAGAGCAGATTTAATTGAACAATTAAAACAGCATTAGCCCATTGAATGTGCCTACTCAAGATAAGAGGCAAAAAATAAAGCAGAGCTTCCACCAAGCAGTCTCAGCGATCATTCACTCCTATCGTCAGGCTTCCCCACACAATACCTCAGTGGGCCTCTTTGGTATATTAACAGGGTTAAAAGTAATGAAATCCACTTCGGTAAAGCTGCATACAGGGGTTTGCTTTGGGGAACAAGAAACAAGTAAATGAAATCAACTCTTGCCACTTTTCCACTAGTACCTCCTCGGCTTGGTTTTAAGGGTTTTTCACTACTTGATAGTACTGGTTACTATCTCCTTCTCTGGCACCTACTTCGTTGAGGTTCCAACCAAGCTGAGTTGGACTGATAATGCAATGTCACTGACAGTGTTGTGCTAGTTACTGAAAAATAGTAACTAGTTACCGTTATTAGTTACTTCATTAAAAAGTAACTCAGTTAGTAACTCAGCTACTTAGACCAAAAAGTAATACGTTACTATGAAAAGTAACTTTTTAGTTACTTTAAATAAAAACATTATTTTAAATGCTCCCATTAATGCCCCTCTAGCCTTCATTTCAGCAGGTACTGTATGGATTTTCTTTGTGCATCGTGTTCTGCATTCTAAACAGTCTCCACGGTTCTTCACTTCCTGTATCAATAACGTTGGTTGCTTAGCAACAAGCTGAGAACGGCCAATGAGCTTCAGCAGCAGTTGAAGAACAGGAGCCTTTGATGAATCTTTCATTACAGTTTCAAATATAACCGATGGTGGCATGTCGGTTTATAAGAATCTTTTTGCCCAGAAGAAAAAATAGCGACAACAACTACCTATAACAATTTTCTTCTCTCGGAAAAAAAAACCTGCACCGCGGCTTTAGAAGAAAAAGATGCTACAGAGTCGGGATGCAGCGGCTCAGAAGAGCAGTGAAATAAGTGCGAGGCGGTGCTGATCTCCGCTATTTGAAGCCTTCTATAATAATTGTAAAAAGAATTTCACTTACCACAGGTTCTTTTTGGAACGTAACCCCCGCGAAAAACCAGGGATTACTGTAATGACAATATCTCCACGTTGCGAAACTCACCTTGCTCTCTTGGCTCGCCATGACCGAACGCACACACGCCAACTACATTTCCTCCGGTCCCCGCGTGTGGGGAAAAAAAGCTTCACTGTAGACAGAAATAACGTACTAACGCACCGTTTGGTAATCGTAATTGCATTACTGAATTTAAAAAATAATGTGTTAGAGTATTAGTTACCGCAAAACTAACGGCGTTACTGTAACTCCTTACTAAATAACGTTAGTCCCAACACTGGTCACTGATGCCACTGATTGGCTGGAGAGTAATGCCACGCATGAGTCTTGAGAGCAACTCCTTCACACTGCCATATTTAACACCCGGCAATAGTGACCACTATATTTAGTTTACAACTAAAGGCTGAATTATGGTTCTGCGTTAAATCAACACAGAGCCTACGCCGTAGGATACGCAGCAATGCGGGAGTCTCTCCGTAGCCTACACCGTAGCCTGACGTGCACCTCCCAAAAATTGTAACTACGCATTGAGGCGACGCAGACCCAACGCAGACCGAGAGGGCTGTGATTGGTTCGCTTGGTAGCAACGCATTTCCAGTTCCGGTTCGTGAAGCAGTAGTGAACTTTAAGCGCTCTTTTCTTCGTGTGTGTGTGATTTTTTTTTTTTGGGTTGTTTTGGTTTTTTGCACAATAGTTTTCCTTATCTCTTTGATTCACTGTGAAAACCCGGAAGCTAAACAAAGTATCAACTAGCGCTCTGGGGGGGTATTGCACCGCGGAGAAATGGAGTGATGGAGAAGTCTGAAGGGTTCACGACGGCGTCACAGCAACGGCATAGGCTCTGCGTTGGTTTAACACAGAACCTTAAATCATGCTTTACTTTTGTGCTGCGAAAAATGGCAAGCAAACATACTCCGTGGTGCAACGAGGAGGTCCACATGTTTCTGTGCCTCGTGGCTGACGACTGCATCCAGAAGGTTTTTGTGGAGGTCTCCAAGCAGATGGACACTCGTGGGTACGAGAGGACATCAAGGCAGTGTCGGGAGAAACTAAAAAAGCTGAAAAGTGATTACTGGGCCATCAAGGACCACAATGGTCATGGTGGCTTGAGTCGAAAAGATTGGAAATGGTGGGACCAAATGGGACCATTTATGGGAACCGACCGACAACTGCAGGAAGGATGGTGTCTTTCAAAGGTTGAGGGAAATTTTGGCAGACGCTGGTGAGTGTTTTGTGACTTTAAAACACAGTTTTATATTACTTAGTCACTCAGTCAATCATTTATCTTGTAAAGACTTCTACATGCAGACAGGACGCTAACTAGTTAGCCACTGGTAACACCCTTTGTGTTTGTATTTTTCGCTTGGTTATGAAATCCCTTCTGAGAGTAAAAGTACGAATTACAGCAACACGAATAAAACAAAGCTGCTACCACTACTACTACTACTACTACTACTACTACTACTACTACTACTACTACTGTCATTTAGCAGATACTTTTATCCAAAGCGACTTACATCTGAGAGAACAACACATGCAATAAATCACATAGGAGGTCCAGCTGGATAAGTGCTGGTCAGACTGCTGAGAGTCCAGTTGGACACAGGTGATGCCATGCTAGTGCTAGGGTTTTTTTGTGTTCCCTTCCCACCCAACACAACAGTTCCTTTATACAGGAAAACTAAGTCTTAAAAAACCCCATGATCTGATCATCTTGGCATAAGTGCATGCAGCTTTCTAGTGTTATTGGTTAAATGACCATTTTTTCATGCTGTGTGAGTACTAAAGTACTTTGCCTTTTTTGTTGAAGAGTCCCAGTCCTTTTGTGGGGAGCCGTCCTCCTCCCTCACCACGGATCCCGCTTGCTCTTTGGCCTTCTTCCCAGCAGCAGCCTCCACAGCCGAACAAGCTTTGATGCCGGCAACGTCTACCTCAACATCACAACTTGTTTGCGCAGATAAGAAATAATAAATAGGTATACGTTTATAATGGTTAAATAATACTGTATATTAAAATGGTTGGTGGACATGCTTTTAGGATTAAGGGGCCAATCCCAATACACCCCCTACTTTCTACCACTAGCCCTAAAAATGAGTAGGGCCCTTGTAATCTTCCCTAGGGATTGGGACACCATTTGCTACGTCACTGCGTGGTTTACGTTCGGGTACGTAAGCGACTGCGTAGTTACGTTTGCACATACGTCACACCATATCAGGAAGCCAAGAGCTAAAAGCTGTTTTAATTTCCGCTGTAGCGCTGTTAATATGCCACTTTATTAAGTTTAAAAAAATTTTCAGGCGTAAAAGTAACCGTTAAGATCCCCAACCTGGGCTCAGTTTATCCAAATAACGCCTGTTAAGAAATTTTCTCCAACGTTTTCGGGATGAGAACCGCCTGCCGGCTCGGGAGCTGATTTATGGTTCTGCGTTAAATTGATGCAGAGCCTACGGCGTAGGGTACGCCGTAGGGTACGCCGTAGGGTACGCCGTACGGTGCGCGTCGCCGCGTAACCTACGCCGTAGGCTCTGCGTTGGTGTAACGCGGAACCATAAATCAGCCTTTATTCTGGCGAGATCTGAAAAGATTTCCCAACAACGGGAAAGCGAGTGATTATGTACATCCACTGAGTGAATATTATGAAAGTAAAATATATATTTCTCGCTAGAAATGTAATCAAAACACATTTTTATGCAGAAACTAACTCAAAATATTGATTTTATTCACTAAAAAATAAGAAATGTCCGCCATGTTTTTTTTTTTTTATTCAGTCTGAAAATGATGACGTAAAGCATTCTGGGAAATTTTCTCAGGCCCTAGGTCGCGAAGTCAGCATCTGAAAACCCTCACCCTCGATATGTGCACTACCCCTAGATGCAATGGGGAATTGGGACACCACTACCCTCATGGGAACGCGCAAAATTTAGGGGTAGGGCTGAAAAGTAGGGGTAGGGGGAGTATTGGGACAGGGCCTAACACTTCTGGTTTCTGCTCTTCATCCAGGCAAGGGGAAGAGCAGCCACAGCAGGCCAGACTTTGGCACTTTCATTGAGGAGATGAAGACTGAGCACACCTTAAACCGGGCCCAGCATGAGAGGCGCTTCCAGGTGCTGCTGGATGATGCCCATGAGTTAAGGGAGCAGGAAGTAACCCTGCGGAGGGAGGAGATAGCCCAGACTGCTGCCTTCAACCAGGCCTTCCTGGGTGGGTTGGATAACCTTGTGAAGGCAATCAGTGGCTGCCGCCAGTGAACCAGTCTCTCATCCCAAGTTGTTGTTTTTTTTAACCATCTTTTGTACATATTGTAAAATAGTTTCAATTGTTGTGTTTTTTTATGTACCGGTAATAAACAATTTCATGAACAATTTGCATAATGATTTTCTTTTGGATAACACAGTGTGGGGGGAAATGTTTTCCCTATTGACTGAAGAATAACAAAGGATGTAGTTTGTATTCAATAACAACTGAAGGGTTATTGTTAAATGTTAAATCCCATTGAACTACTATAGTTAATTCTGCAGACCAAAGTAAATTGTGATTTATCCCCCTCCTGAACTCAAATTTATTTTTGCTTTAGCATTTAACAACCTTAACAAAAGACAAATAGCTTCAAAAAAGCAAAAATGTATTACTACATCATACTAGATACAGAGGTTAATATAACTATTGCATTAACTATTACACAAATACTGCACAAGAGCATCTCTAACATCTCTGCCTTCCTCCTCTACAACTCGACCCACTGCCACCACAGGCTGAAGTGGTGCTGCTGCTGGTACATCCATGATATTTCATAAGTCTCTAGATTGCACACAGATTGTGCAGAGCCCAGCAAGTCATCACCATCGATTTCACCAGTCATTTCTTTCGGAATCAGAGTAATTTCTTTTCAGAAGGCAAAGCCACCTTCCCCTCACCCTGCCAAATTCATTTTCCACAACCACTTGTGCACGGCTGACTTTTTGGTTAATTGCATGCTGTTCTGCTGTCAGTGTTCCAGTGTCGTGGAGGGGTTTCAAGAGCCAGTCCTGCAAGGGATAAGCAGAGTCTCCAAGAATGTAGTAGCCAGAGGTAACTGTACCAATATCCCTGATATGACCTGGGAACAGGTTTCTCTGGCTGGCTAACTCCCACAGCATGGACAATCTGAGAACCCTAGTACCTTGGAAGCTTTCTTGCAGTCCACCTGTTCTCAATGTAAACAGCCATTTCTTGTTTTGGCACCAACAATGCTTCTGCTGCAGGACACAGTCGTGATACTCACTCCAAAAAGATGTCCAATACTCCGGTAGTCTGAACCAGTAGCAAGCTTCCACAGTGCAATGGCCACCTCTATTTTCAGGGTCACACATTTGCGGAATCTCTTGTCTTGTTGCTCCATACCTTTACGCAGTTTGTTGCACAATAAGCTGAATGTTTCTTTAGACATCCTGAAGTTCTGCACCACTTGAATGCTTGAATGCTCAGACCAACGGTTTGTAGCAATAGTTATGCAACAACTGAGCCCTCTAAAACGTGTTCTCAATACATAATGACAAAGTGCAGCCATTACAACATTGTAGATTGGACTTATTAGATGGGGACTGTTTGAAAAATTAGCATTAGCTACCCTTAACTTACCCTCATACATCGTATCATTTTATCTTCACACTGCTGTATGTTTTCCAGAACTCTCTGTTACTTCTCCCGAGTGTGTCATCTAACCACCTGCAGCCTTCTTTGGCTCTGTTCTTTCAACTTGCAAGTAAGAAAAAGTCACAGACCGACCAGCAAGCAAACCATCGCCTCAATGTCCTTGTTGTCAAATACATGAGCGAGGTTGTCGCATAAAAAGGCGTCATCGCCTTTTGCTTGCTATGAAGGCCCCACCCACACTGAGGTGGTACTGAACTGTAGTGGAAAACGACTGAGATGGGGGCGAGTAGAGTCGATCCGAGCAGAGCACACCCAAGTAGTTATTATTGGAAAAAGGGCTTTTGACACCACCTCTCAATGCTGTCACTTTTTTCTCACTGTTTTTGGTGATTGTGTTTTCTGCCACTGTTGTTACAACTTCTTTGTGTTTGCTGAGAAATGCATCCCCTGCCGGACAAAGGGTGAAACTCAACCAAGCTTGAGCGGATCAGATCCATCTTGCTGCTTAGCATGGAGAGGAGGATCTTTTTCGGTGGCGTTGCCCTAAAGAAGTTGGAGTTCCTTCTGAAAAATTGTCACAGTGACACCGCACTACAGATGGATGATATTCCAGGAGTTACAGGTTTCCTTGAACACGCTAGAGTTGTCACACAGCTCATCAGAAAGGCTTTCCAAGGGAAAGCTCTGAGTTTGACTGGAAAATCAAGGTTTTTCTCCCACTAGGGGAGTTTTTACCTGCCATTGTTTATGTAATAACTGCTCAGGGGTCATGTTCTGTGTATGGGTCTCTGGAAAGCGTCTAGAGACAACTTTTGTTGTATTAGACGCTATATAAATAAAATTGAATTGAAAATGCATACAGTTCTATTCCCCACAAACTTGTTGAAACAATGTTGGAGTGCCATAATGTACCCAGTAACGCAAACTGCATAACCCTGGATGACCATCAAGCCCACAATGAGAAGAAATATGGAGAAGTTTGGTTTTCCATGGTGCTGCAAAGCTTTGCTACAACAACACAGCATTTTACCTTGGGTCTTATGACCTGTCCTGATGAATGAGGTAACCTTGCCAACAGTTGAAGCCATTGAGAAGAAAGTCAGCAGTTACATTTGCAGATGGCTCAGAGTGCCTTGCATTATCTAAAAAGAGCAACAGGCTCAAGCTCTAGTTCAGCAGCCTCAAAGCAGCCACATCATCCCAGGGACTCCAGGACAGTATTGGTAGGCATCAAAATCTGGATGGGAGGGAAGTGGAGTGCCCCAGAAGGAACTGGAGATGTCTGGGTCCAAGCTGAAGATGGAATAGTAGTCATCGGCCGGACAGGGTGTGAAGCTATCCCTCAATCCCTCAATGAGAAGACTCAGGTCAGGCAAGAGTTCAAACTGGAGGAAGAGCAGGTTAGTGCTGAAGAAGGGATGTACAGCTGGAGGGTATGTATGCAGCAGCAAGGTGTCAAGATTGGGATTTAGTTTGATGTTTCTGTTAACTTTACTTCCAGGCAGAATCTCAACTAAAAATGTTCCTGGTCTGCGATGTCCTGCCCATTCAATCAATCCTTCTCATATGGGGTAATACTGACCAGCTACTTGACATCCCTGAGGAAAGACTACTACCGCTGGCGGCAGGACAATGTGCTGAAGGCAGCAACTTCTTCATAGTTAATAACAAGCATGCCTGTCATCAGAGGGCCTCCACATGGCTGCCTTCAAACAGAGAGAGCCATGGGCTGGTATTGGTGTAACACAAGTCAGGGTCTGATCAACTATACCTGGGTCACTGGACGGAGGGTGTGTGATGTTGAAAGACCGGAAAAACCCAATGACCACAGGGACATCACTGAAGTTGTATCCCAGCAGTGTGCACGGTGTCCTTACAAGTGTGGTGTGCAAACGAACACTATCCCAGTTAAAACATTAGGGTCAAGAGAAATAATTAAACCAAGTTCCACTCCGTAACATGTATTTAGTACAGGTGCTGCTGACAGATGCATGGTGACCGCTCACTTCCTGCATAAAGTGTTTGTTCAAACAGACAAAGCTATTTCTAGCTGTACTTAAAAGGGCCAGTAGGCAGTAACCTTGTTTGAAATAGTTCTGGTTTCAAAAAATTAACCTTATAGATGGTATATTTATTGTAGATTTTAAACGTATCAAAACCATTTTAACAACTTTGAGTTAAGTTTATCAGCTTAAACAGAAGACTTTCATTGACCGAAAATGGGACAAACAATTGTCCCACCTTTTTGGTTAAGGAAGAAAATATAAGTACAACTTCTATAGTAATGAAAATCAAAAGTGCTGCTTGCATAATTTGATTCCTAGGTGAAACCTGAAAAGCAATGGAAAAGTAAAGCCATTTGGAGAGAGATCATGGGATTCCTGTCACTGGGTGATCAGAAGGTATTTACATATTGGTGGTCCGTAACATTTCTGTAAAAATGCGCCACCAATTTTACCCCATTGGTCTTTGCATACTGGTCCAAATCCCATAAACGTGTGTCCTTACATACACGAAACTGGCATTCCGGAATCGAAGTGTGCGTGAAACATGATGGAAGGGGTCAATCACGTTCGTTGTGCTCATATTAATAATAATTAAACAACTAACTTCATAGTGGAGAAGAAGTTTCTGCCCGCGTTCTTCATGTTGTTGCCATCCTTTTAATAGGAGTGTGTGTAAGCGTGCATGCACATGCGTGTGTGTGTGCAGCGCGATGTGTGATGTGTGGATAAATTGTCCGGAGAGGTTTGAACAGTGTAACTAGACAGATTCAGCTGGATGTACTGCATCAGTACAGTAAATAAAATGCTGCTGTTCCTCCAGCTGGAAGTCTTTCTCACCAGCTGCTGTTTTATTTGTGAGCGGGTTTTACGTCCGAGTGCTAATCGTCCCGTGAGCGAAGTGCTCTGTGCTTATAACTATGCTGATCACTGTGGTTGGCACACATGCAACAGGATCAGAAAGTTGTTAAATTCTCACACTCGGTTACGGAATGGTGGGATGCCCCATACATACATGACCGGTCTATCCTTTTTAACGCCTTTTGGTCTACCTTGGGAGATGGTACCCCGCAAAGCAGCTTTTACATACAGACACCGAGACCGGCAAAAGGAGGAAATTCTTCTATGCTCACCCCTCTTTCATTGCTACTTTTGCTGTGTCACTAATCCTGTTTTTTAATACATCTTCATTAGCTATTGCTCTGTCTTGGTCTCTTGTTTTTTTCTCCTTCTTTCATTTTCCTTTTGCCTTCATATAACTTTATTCTGCTCACATGTGCAGACTCAAGACATTGCCATGTAGCAATGTACCTACAGTGTGTTCGTTAGGTAAAGAGCTTCAGAACCAATTTCTGTTAACTTAGGATGTTGATCAAGGATTCATTTTCAGTTTGAATGCCGCAGAGACACAGAGCTGGGAAAACCTTTGCCCCATGAAGATTTATTTTAATTTGATAATATATTGGAGTTCAGTGACAGATAGGGCTGGTGCTCTTTATATCACTTCTGGTAAATTGGACTACTATTGAAAAGTTGTAACTTATTATTATCTTATCAATATATAGTGTAGGATGAAAAATGAATTGACAAAGGTATTTTATCAACTGGAAAGTATACTATAAAATGGGACTTTGTTTTAAGTACCGTAGAGTTTCTAACGCTGCTTCTGGGAAATTAGAGATGGGTTTGAAAAGGCATTAATTGATCTTGGGCTGACACTATATAAATATTGTTATGATTTTCATGTAATTGTCATTATTTTGGTTTGATCTGCAATGTTGAAGTGACAAATGAACTGTGAGAAAATGTAAAAGAGCATGAATGAAGGCTATAATAATAATAATAATATTTTTTTTTTAAATCCACCGTCGCCCATTCCTCTGTAGGCATTTTCCTTCTTCAAGGTGTGCTCCTCTACCAGAGGCCTGGGAGCTTGACGGTTCTGTGCAGTATTTTTACCATTCGTAGGACTGTGCTACTCTTGATTGAGATCTCTGAGGATGTTCCCATGGGGTCTGCTGGAGCCAATCTCTCAGCTTGAAGCACACAGCTCCAAGTTCTCCAACTACCACATCTCTTCCTTCAAGCCTTTGTTTTTCTCCAGTTTCTAAATGTCCCTTCTTCTTGATATTGCTGTTGTTTTGGATTGTCCCCGTCAATCTCCACGGCTCTTTTCTGGTGTTTGTCGACCACCATAATGTGCTGTTGGCAGTGGTGGATTTAGAAATTTGGGGGCCCAAGACAAACACAGCCTGGGGGTTCACCACATCCAGCCATTTAACACAAAAAAGCAGAAAGGGCCACCCATATGGCACTTTTCCACTAGTACCTACTCAGCCCGACTCGACTCGACTCGCCCTCATTTATTTTCGATACCCAGATGAGAAGTAGGCGGGATTGGAGCAAAGCTGCTGTGACGTATTTGATTGTGTGATCACCGTCAGAGTCTCTTTCTCTGATTTCCTCCTCTTGACTCAGACGTCTGACTCCAACCCCCCGACCAATCAGTGTCCTGTAGTGTGATGATGTCAGATACAGCCGACTCAGCAGCTTAGAACCTCGGCAGAATAGTTACAGAAAAGTATCTACTCGCTACGTCAGACCCCTAGTGGAAAAGAACCAAACCGAGTCGAGTCGGGCTGAGTAGGTACTAGAGGAAAAGCGCCATTAGTTTCAGTACCGATGAAAACAGGTTGGTTGGTAACAGAGGTGTAAACATGCAACACTGCATGTGTTTTGAGGACTTCCACCATAAACAATAGCCACAGTTAATAATAACGCAGAACAGATTATAGAATTAGGCTGACGACACTAACAACATTGATCCCAGTGTCTGACTCAGTTTTTACGTAAGCGTTCCTTCTATCTGTCATTCACATGTTACTGTTAAGCCATGCAAGCACGTGGAGAACATGCAAACTCCACACAGAAGGACTCCTGCTGGGAGTTGAACCAGGAAACTTCTTGCTGTGAGGTCACAGTACTAGCCACTAATGGTGCTTTTCCACTAGTACCTACTCAGCCCGACTCGACTCTGTCACTCCTGCCCTCGTTTCTTTTCAATACCCAGATGAGAAGTAGGAGGTTGGAGTGAAGCTGCTGTGACGTATTTGATTGTGTATCTAAATGAAGAAGACAACAACACTAAAGATGTAGAACCTGGAGGAGACGATAGATGTGCTGCTGGGACTGTGGTTTGTGTTCAATATCAAGTTAAAAAATTAGAGTGAGAGAAGCTTCAAGCGGCAACGCTTTTTTTTGTTTGTTTGTCTCTGCGCTGATGAAAAGTCAGCTGGAGCCGTGAGCAGCTATGAAGAGACAGAGCTCCTGGTGGATCTGTTCGTTCCTTATCGTCCGTCTAGATCCCTTTTTAATTCTCTCCTCAGCACCAGGTTTATGAACATCTGCACCTCAGAGTTGGATCACCAAACAGACTTTTGCTGCCATTGCCTGTTGAATAAAATTAACAAGAAGCCGCGAGTCACTTACTGTTTGAAGCTCTTCCCCTTCCCATCCATCTTGACAAGTACCCGCAGTTAATCTGAAGAGAGAAACGGTCCCAAGGCATAATTCTACCCCCCTCATGCTTCACTGTTGCTATGGTGTTCCTTGGATTACGCTCTGTATTGGATTTGTGCCAAACTTACCTCTTAAACATACTCAACCTGGCTGTGTTGAGCTATTCCCCTCTAGCTGTGTGGACAGGACAGTGTCCATGATGTATGTTTCTGACTGTAGCGTAGACACTGTAACGTACACGCACTGATGAGAAACCTGACCTTCACGTTGGAGGATGTGTGTGTGTGTGTGTGTGTGTCTGAAAAAGATGACGGTGCAGTGTTGCAGTCTAGGATGAGGCCAGGCATGGATTTAAAACAAGAAGAGACGGGATCAGGTGTTTGTGTTTGTTGTCTCTGTTTTCTTAGTCCGTGCATTAGGTCTGCCACAAAATCCACATGACTTAATGTCACACTGACAGATAGTTGGCCCCTCGTGCTGAAACCAGACCTATTAGCAGCCAACGTCGGAGGATTAGTGAGATGTAGTTTTGTGTTATGTGTGTGTGGACGTGTGCATGCTCAGTGGGGGTGCACTGATTCTCCACTTAGACCGGGCTGAGCAGGAGGGTGAACTTGGATTATTAATCAGCATCTACATGGGGAACCGGTCTCAGCGGTTGGCCGGCTTGTGCTGGTTAGAGCAACTGTAAGAAGAAATCTCCTTTTTTCAGTTTACAGATGTGTAACTCTCTGTTACTCTGCTGGTAAAAGATGAGCGGATGCTATGCAGCAGTGTACATCACCTTGTTCCAACATTTTTTGGTTTTATTTTTAAGGGTAGTTGATGCCATCGAATTAAAAGGAGCCAAGATTTTTGAATGAAATACTAAAATTTCTCACTTTCAGCATTTTATAATGGTTTCTGTGTTCTAATGTGAATAAAATATTCCTTTATTAGATTTCCAAATCATTAATTCTGTCTTTATATACAGGACTGTCTCAGAAAGTTAGAATATTGTGATAAAGTTCTTTATTTTCTGTAATGCAATTTAAAAAAACAAAAATGTCATACATTCTGGATTCATTACAAATCAATTGAAATATTGCAAGCCTTTTATTATTTTAATATTGTTGATTATGGCTTACAGTTTAAGATTAAGATTCCCAGAATATTCTAATTTTCTGAGATAGTATATTTGAATTTTCTTAAGCTGTAAACCATGATCAGCAATATTAAAATAATAAAAGGCTTGCAATATTTCAGTTGATTTGTAATGAATCCAGAATGTATGACATTTTTGCATTACAGAAAATAAAGGACTTTATCACAATATTCTAATTTTCTGCGACAGTCCTGTACATTTGAATTTAATGTAAAGTGACAACTTTTTTTTATTTAAAGGCATATAAAATATTTTTTTTCTGGGTAGAAAAGACTTGTGTAATTAATTACAACAACCATGTGCTTATTTGTTGGAGCAGCATGTTGTCAGCTAATTCAAAATTACTTTGATATTGTTGTTTTGGTAATTAATAACAGCTAATTAGTTGAATCCGGTCATTATTGTTATTGAGTGTCTAATTAAATAATGTAACAGTTTCATTATTTGAAAGCTGAGAGGTGTATGACAACAGTTGTGTAGTAAAAGGGACAATCTTTTGCGCAACACTGGAGCGTGGCTTAGGTGAATGATATGCAGCAGCAGCTGGATACACAGACTGTGCTTTCTGCAGGAAGGTGTAGGGTGACGAGGACTCACAGGTAGAGGCAGGTTGGGTCACACGAAGAAATGAAAAAAAACCAAACAGACTAAGACAGTGCATGGCTCGGAAGTCAGAAAAACACTAAATCCAAACAGAAAGCAAGAAAAGTAGAACGGTGTTGTTTGTGAGGATTTGACGCCGAACAAAGGAAACTGTACTTGATATACACCGGGAAATTATGAGTAATACAATCCAGGTGTGCAGTAATCAGTAACTGAAACCTTGTGTGAAAGAAGGGCAGAGAGAAAATAACCAGGAAATGAAACTAGAACTGCAAAAACATGCAAATGTAAAAGTTAAAAACTGAGCCAAAAACAAATTACACAACAAAACACATCAACCATGAGACTGATGGTAAAATGATGCTTGTTTTTCCTCTTTTTACACAGATCGAGTATGAAAAAATAGACAATTACAGACATGAGAAGTGCTTCTCAGCGGGGCTCCTTGTTTGTGACGAGGATGTATTGATTGTTATCTGTGATAAACTGATCACATCTCCATGTGACACTTTGAGCTTTTGGTTTTACCGGAATCAGACAGCCCCCATCTGTTATATAAGACCAGGGCAGCCCCTCCCTAAACGCAGAACACGCTCTGTGCGTAGGGCTTCATCTTCCAACGGGGGTCACGTTTTGTATGAGGGGACGCATTTGCTCGGCAATGCATATGCGTAATGGATGTGCATATGCGCAACCGTGAGGAGGAGGGAGAAAAGAGATCTGAATGGTGTGTAATCTGGCTGATAATTGGCAGCACCCAAAATCTGACCAATCAGAAGGCTGCAGGCAGAGATTTCAACTTTTCATCCAAAAGACATCACAAATGAGGAGCGAGCAAGGGAGGAAAAAAGGCAAAACACGAGGAAACTCATGCTTCACTTGAAGATGGGGATGTTGTTGAAATAAAACTTTGTAGCACAAACACCTGATCCTCCACTCAGATAGGAATCTGTCTCCATCTCTGTCTAGACTGGAGATTTTAGTTTTTCCAGCAGCCCTGATTAACATTTATTGAACGCCTTGTTAACGCCCCCGGTATTCACCTCTGTTGAAAAAGAGTGGTAAAATGACCAGTTGGTCGTATATAAGCTACAAACCTTAGCCAAAATATAATAAATTGGCTATAGTTTTATATCAATTTATATTGTTAAGAAGTTTGACTATTTTTAATGAGATAAATGTGCATCTGTAAAAGGAACGTGTGTGTTCAGCTCTGATTTCAGACCTGCTTTCAGTTTTTTGTGGAGGATTTAGGTGGTGGAAGTAACTTTCTTTTGAAGAGTAATAGATCGCTATTTGTGACTTGTTTTTTATTCATTATTTCAGGTTGATTTTTTTTTTTCATTTCATTTGACTCATACAGTCAAACTACTTTATCTACTGGACATTTGTTATTATTGACGGGTTGTCAAGTTAAATGGCATGTTGTGATACGGTCATTTTGTACCAATGATACATTTGGGATGGGGACAGGTTTGAGGGCGGGGGGGCTCTGAATAACATTTCACTTAGGGTCCCAATTTGGTCAGGGTTAGGCCTGTATAAGACCCTTTCATCAGCACCAGCGTGGTTTGCTCCAGCTGGATCACAGGAGGTCAGTTTCTGTCCCCGACGTTCCTGCTGAGTTGGCCAGCTGAAGACAACTCGTCTGGCTGCTCTCCTCTTCCTTCGGCCGTGGTGTATTGTTGACTGCTGTTTTTCAGAACAGAGATGAGAATGGAGGGTGGAGCAAACATTTTAGTAGCTCTCACACCGAAATGGCAGAAGCTGTGGTGATGGGAGAGGATTTACTCATCGTTAATAGCACAAATCAAGCTGATTGACTTGACTCCCCGTGACTGGACTGTTATTGTTAACTTGTAAATAATATGGAAGGCTTTATGTTTGCTTTTATTTCACATCGATAAGTCATACAGAACATGATGATACAGGACATTTATAAACAACACTGTTGATACAACTGCTCTACTTACAACTAAAGATGTAGAACCGGAAGCAATAGTCTATTCTTGCTCCTTCTGATGTGCATCCCGCTAGTCGTTGTGCGCTCTTGAATTTATTCTGTGTCAAGACAACGGCCTTGTATAATGATACTTTTATAGAAGGACTTATGGCAGATACTGTCATTTAGCAGTGGCCAGTGGGCGCTGAGGGCAGGCAGCAAAATGATGCTTAAAAAACCTGTTAAACTCCGGCCTTTGTTCAGTGCCCCTCTGCTTCTCTGCAGACGGCAGACTCTGCTCAGTGGAACAGACACACACACACACACACACACACACACACACACACACACACACACACACACACACACACACCGGTCGCTGCAGAAGTGCCCCCTCTTTTCCTTCCAAAGTCACTCTCAAGAAACAATTTTTCTGATCTGTATGGTTGAGAACGTTTGCTTTCACCTGTTGGGAACATTGACATTAATTCCAGCCAGCAGACAAGTTTGAGAGCTGCTGAGCTTTCACTCACGTTCAGAAGCCGTATTCCATCATCCATCAGGGGCGCTCTGCCATATGTATACATATATATGTATATAAATATATATATTAGGGTTGCACATCTATGTGATAAACGATTCGATATGAATCTAGATACACAGGTTACGATTAGATTCAAAAACGATATCCTTTTATATATATTATATTATATATTATATTATTTTCTCAGCAATTTTTAGGTGCGATTAAAAAGGCGATTAATTAGATTCATTAATTACAGATCTTAATTATTGAATCGCTCAATTTTTTTTTTGTCGCTTGACAGCACTCATTTCTATGCATAGATTGTATGTACATTTTACGTTCATGTAATCGATATGTAGATATGCCCCCCCCAGCCTAGACACAGACACTTAAATATACTCACTTGCATCCTGCATACAGTACACACACAAATTATACAGCTGAACAAGGAATGTGCCTCCCCTTCTCTCTGTCCTTTCTCTTTGTATATATCTGTTTGTCCTATCCTTTTATTCTAACACAACACGTTACCAACTAACTCACATACTCTGCTGTCTGGCAGGTGCTACAGAAACTTGAAAGCAAGGACAAACAGACTGTGAGAAAGTTTCTTTCCAAAAGCATCAACATCCTGAAGACATACAAGATACAACATGTAGCCTACAGTTACCATACATTTTTAAAGACTTTATACTTTTTATTATTATATTATTATTTTGCATATCTGCACTTTTTACTTACCTGTTGTTTGTACTTTAATTGAACAGAGGAGACGCTCTACAATTTAGTTGTACAATGTATTCAATTTAATTAAGTACACCACAAACACCACATAGTGGCCAAGCTGCACCCATCACTGTCTTGTCTGCTCTTTCCTGTTCTACCTGTGACTTTAGTCCTCTTTGACAGAATCAATTTTTGTGTTTTGTGGTTGCAGAGAGTGGTGGTGAACGAAACACATTCTCACACACCCATGCACAAAAAAGCTAAAACCCTCTGTTGCAAGATCAAGATGCATATATATATATATATATATGCGTGTGTGTGTGTGTGTATTTGTGTGTGTGTGTGTGTGTGTGTGTGTGTGTGTGTGTGTGTGTGTGTGTGTGTGTGTGTGTGTGTGTGTGTGTGTGTGTGTGTGTGGCTTTCCGGTTTTGCCAAATTTGGTATTAACCATAAATATAAATGCAGACAAAAGGAAAAGAAAGGAAAAGCTGGTCTTCCATCATCCTTAATTCGTAGCAGGCGTTCAAAGTTTAATGTGGAGAAGGTACTGGAGTGTGTCCTGTTCCACTGAGTTAGCGTCTGCAGGCGGCTACGCTAATTAGGTCATTGCAGCAACGCTTGAAGTTGCAGTGTCATTGCTGTAGCTTCCCCCTGCTAAGTTCTTGAAATGTATTTCTTCTCCTTGTTTTTCTTCTCAGTGCTGACAGATAACAAAACTTGATGGTTATTTCCTAAAAGGAGGCAAAACAGTTGTTCACTTTCTCCGGGTGGCTAATCAGCTGTAATATTTTATTTAACAAACGCACACAAAACCTCAAAGTAAATGTAGCTTTACTTCTACATCACGTAGAACAGTTTTCTGCCTCTGAAACGTGGAAGCAGGCGTTGCCTCCTTGTGTCCTCTGAGATGCCTCCACTGCTGTCACTCCTGGACTGCTAGGATAAACATATGCTTTGTCATGCAATAAATGTTTTAATTAACCTCTGATTGATTTTTAACTTGTTCCCTTTGGGTCTCAACTTTGAAATACAGAGGCTCATTGACTGAGATTTGAGAATGATGAAAAAGCGACCTGTGAACATGAACATCGAGTGATAGTTTGACCTGGGGTTAATTCATCTTAACCCCTTTCCCCCGACGGAGCCGGTACCGGGTCCAGCAGCTGCATGCACCAGTTCATGTGTGAAAAAAGTTACTCAAGTGCTGTCACGGTATTTTCTTTCAACTGTTTCTCCAACAAGAAGCCCTAAAGCCAATATGTCAAAACTCCAAGTGCGTTTTGTCAACAAAGTATTTGATTTATAACAACTTTTAAATACATATGCAACAAAGATGGCACAAAATGTTCTCCACCCCAACGTAGTGGGTATCATATGAAACTAAAAAAGCTACACTTTCAAATGATGCCTAACATAATCTTTTCTGGGCCGACCACTTCATGCCAATATCAAAACAAACCGAAATCCAAAATTCACATTTCACAGCCCGCAAATCAGGTTCATCGCACACTACGTCAGCAAATCCCCAAACTATTCAGACCAAAAGCAGAATATTTTATTTCCTTACCGTTTCGTCGTCATTTTCTGTCTATCCACACCGTTATTTGACCAGAATTCAGGATTTAATCATTCATAGTAGTGAAACTGCTTCATCCGCCGTCACCTCATATCCTGCCGGTCGCAGCCATTTTGTTGACCCCTCGTGGCTTTCGGGAATTTACGTAAAGTTTGTTGACATTCTACATGTTGCGAGCTTTCAAATGAGATATTACACTTCAAATATTAGACTTCATCCGTCAGTCCTCCACCGTTGAGCGTAAACTCTGGAGCGCGGCAGCATCTTGGCTCCGCGACCCACACAGAGCTCAGGGATTTCTGGATGGAGATTTTACATTTACGAAATCATGTATCATCAAATTATCTAAGTATTTTATAGCCATATTCCCTTCAAAAAGAGTAAAAAACACATTTGGCACATTTTGGCCCAGTATAAGTATCCAAGTGCCCAAATAGAGAGTCTGCCTGGTTCTATCCACACTAAAACCTTTATAAAATCCATGTGCTTTAAGCTATTTTTATGTTACTTGGTACAGTTGTAGTCAAGGAGTTGCTGAATCCAGGCAGTGGTGTCTTTATAATTATATGCATTGCTATCATGGTGTTTTCCACTTTGCAAACTAAAAAAAAAATTAGATGAGAATAGAAATTTCCTTTTTTGTCTTTGGTTTATCCCAATTTGCTCAGGCATGTGAACATTCACAATTTTTCTGACACTGGAAATGTATGCTGTGAGGTTTTAGCTATCCATTGAGACCCAGATTATGCATATTGTCCTTATAATTGTGGAGATATTGTTGATTTAATTTGCATAGGCCTGTTCAGGCAATTTCACCTCAAAAATCCCCTAGGGGGAATAACAGGTTAATCATATTTAATGGAGGAAACAAAAACACCAAACACAAACTTCAGCCGTGTTGCATGCCAAGAGATTTCTGCAGGAATTTAAATGTTGTAGAATTACACATGAACACATTTGTTGGTACCTTCCCATTAAAGCAAGAAAACCCCTTGTCACTGAAATAACTTGAAACTGACAAAAGTAGTAATAATAATACAAACTAATGAGACTGTCCTTGACAAAAATGAAGGAACCCTCAGCTTAAGAACTCTCAGTGAGACTTGTGCACCTGCACACAGGTATTCTGGTCCACGACTCATGAAAGAATATCTCCAGCTGTCTCAGGGTTGAAGGGTTTCTTTTCCAGGCTGCATGTTTCAGCTCTTTCCACAGATGTTCAACAGGATTTAGATCAGGACTCACAGAGGACTCTCCAGAACAGGTCAATGCTGTGTTGTTGGTCATTCTGGACCGTTTTTATTTGTGTGTTTTGGGTCATTATCCAGTTGTATTATCCACCTATGACTTGCATAAGACCATGGAAACAGACAACAGATTAACAAACTTGCAGAAAAATCTTTCAATGAATATTGATCAAAGTCAGCAACTGCCCCTACTGGCCACACAGAGAAGCAACAGGTCAAAGGTCACAGTTGCAGCAGAGTTGTTTCCATCATCCTACTGTCAGCCTGGCAGGTTTTTACCATCTATGGTTTTTAATCTGAAATGGAGCAAATTCAGCTACAAGAGCGGCCTGGGGTTGATTTACGCTTAATATTTACAGTGATATAGTACTAAGTGTGATACTGAGTGTCATCTACAGTGTAGGCCGACTAAAAGAAACAAAATAATCAAATAGATCATTTAGAAACCATTTACTGTAAACACATTATCTACTTTATTTTGGGTTTTAAATAAACTGCAACAGAAATGTGCAACAACAATTTGAAGTGGAACAACAACAGTTAAGTACTACAAAAACTAGAACTATAATTAAAATCACTCAACTTAGATAAACCGTACCTCATCAATAAGTGTATTTATGTCAAAATAATTTTCTTTATTTATTTTTTTAACTCTTGGGGGCCCCCTAGTGGTCACGGGGCCCTAAGCAGCCGCTTAGTTCGCTTATGCCTTGGGCCGGCTCTGCCTACACTCAACATAGACTAAACACTAAACATAGAGCTGATGTGACTGTCAAAAAAGCTCCAGTTTTGTCACTTCTGAATTGACACCTGTAATCACAGGAACATCACGCTGCTGATGTTCCTCTCGCCTTCACCTTTAACATGCTTGTCTAGGAGTTTCATTCTCAGACAACGCTCTCCTTCGTTTTTTTCTGATTAGGTTTGTTGGGAAATATAAGAGCTTGTAGCTTTATTGTAGGGACTTCCAAGGCAAAAAAGTAAAAACTATAAAATAATAAATAAAAAAAAAATTTACAGAGAAAAACACAAAGGTTATAAGAAAATGTGTCCATGTGAATTTTCACCTGCAGTTTCTTAGTCAAACATGTTCTGAAAGTGAGGATCACTTCAAGCCGCTAAAACCTGTGGAATCACTGAGTGCTTAGTATTGCCGGCATTATTTACTTTTTGGCCTCATTTGGTGAATAAATATTGGAATAAAAAACAAGCTCTTTTTGGGTATGTCTCAGGTTTTATTTGTTTAATACCAATTCAATTCTATTTTATTCATAAAGCATCTATTACAACACAAGTCTCTAGGATCTTTCCAGAGACCAGAAAATGACCCCCGAGCAATTATTACTTAAACAACGGCAGGTTAAAACTCTTCTAATGGGATAAAAACCTGGACCAGGACCTGGATCATAAGGGGAGCACTCCTGCTGAAGACCAGACGGGTAGAGCAGGAAAAGAGAGGATAAGGAACAGAGATAGATTTATTGTCAAAGGTCCAACAGAGCAGATATATTAGTATTAATGATCTGTTAACTGGAGAACTACAGTAAGAGTTCTACGTACATTTAACTACAGAGAACTGTAGCCAACAGGATCGTTCAAACAAATATGAAGGTCTGTTTTTGTGACCTCATTTATATACTAGTCAACATTTGAAATGGATCAAAACACTTCAGTCAGATTTGTCCTAAGACAAGGATGGGTGTCGTCCAACACTCTGGGGGAACATGTTAGTGTGTTTTCATCCACTTCAGATGTGGACTACCGTATATAAAAGTGCATCCTGATCACTTTCCCCCACAAGCATGTTGGTTATCTGCTAACAATTTGAAAGCCAGCAAAGCACAACAATATCACAGATACACGCCCACAAACCATCCACAGACGAAAACGGAGTTATTACACTTTGAGGAAGCAGGGGAGAGATTAAAAGTGAGTGTGGATGAGTGAAACACACAGAGGAGGAGGTAGACTGGGAGACTGACTCTTCTTTTAGATGCTACAGATGGTTGGAGTCGTTGCACCAGTCTGCTGTGTCCTATCACACCAGTAAACCCAGAAAACTCTTCACTTCACTTCATTACATATGTATATATATATATACATACTGTGAGAAAGTGAGCAACCCCTCCCCTTCTCACCATCACCGGACATTTTTTTAATGTGTGTGGCAGAGTGGAGGATTGGGCGTGGTCTGCGGGGGAGCAGCACACAGGTGTGCCTGGTTCTGCTAATTGGAGCCCACCTGTGTCCAATCAACATCTCCACCCTGCCTGGGGTTAAAAGCAGCGGCTGGATACCAGAAAGGGGTCGGCTGATTTGGGATTCATGGGTTTCAGTCACGTGACATTTTTGTTGTCAGCGCCATCTTGAGGACCGACCGAGGACCTTTCCGTCGCGCAGCCAATATGACGTCTCACCTAATAACTCACTTAACTCCCGAAGAACAGCAACGGTATCTACAGAAAATTGACACTTTAGGTTTCGATCCGTATCTAATATCTAATCAATTACTGACTCCACTCCAGTCTGCCAAAAACCTGCCAGATTTGTCGTTTGCGGACATATATATCTACCTGCTCCACAATCCTTCTCCATACACCGGCAAAGCTCTCAAAGCTTTTAAAGTACCAAAGCTTACCGCTACTTCACATCATGATGGGTTAAAGATGCCAAACTTCATCATGTGGAGGCCAAAAAAATGTTGGTGGTAACAGGAAAGGTAAGTGACAGTCTGGTGATGAATAGCATCAGCATTGAATTGCCTGCACAGGATACGTTTATGTAATGAAAAGTAAGAAGGCAGATCACTTTTTCAGTAACGTTACTACTCTAGAAAGTAAAAGCATATCATCATGTCACCATAAAACTTTATTAAAACATAAAATATAAAATATGATTTATTATATTATTAATGCAAATGTTCATCTTGCGCTCCCGATCTCCTGCGCGGTGCGTCCCGTGACGTCTCCATCACCAAGCGGTTTCCCAAATCCAACTCAGCCTAGATCATTTCTCGTGTCCTCTGCTTTTTCCCCACATCTCAGTAATGATCTGACATGCTGACATGTTTGCTGCATTTAACACCACGAACACGCCGCTCATTCACGCTGTTTGCTGTTTGATTGCGTCACCACACGCAGTTATTAATTGTTTTTTTCCCCCACTTACAGGACCTTTTCTCTCCCTCCCGTCCGATGTTCCAGGACCTATATAATAATAGGATATTATTTATTTCTGCAAATTTATTGTGGTTTTTGTGGTGAAATGAGGAGGAATCATAACTTCTCATTTCAACTAACTGGATCAGCCGTTCCTCATCATGACTGTTTCCTACAGCGCTTTCAACCGGCTTTCAACACGAGTGAAAGGAAGAAAATAAAAGAACATTTAAATATCACAATATCCCACGGCCCACTTAAAGCACTGATAAAAGGTCAATCCCGTTTTTTTAGACTTATTGTTGTCGCATCCCACGGCACAACAGATAGACGGCATGCTGAAAGTCGGTCCTAAAGATGGCGCTGCGAGTACTGTGTGACGTCACATGAAATCTATGAATAGCTTGTTGCGAGGCTATGCCCCATGTGCCATTTTTGAAGACTATTGTTTTTGCCTTCCCCTGTATGTCTTTGTGCTTTTTTATAATAAAAAGCCTTATTTTTTGGCATTCTACGCTCTGCAAGGTTCTTTTTACACCTCATCACCCAGGTCCAGTTTTGCCTTGTCCCGTTGTACGTGGGGAGGCCGCTCTGGTTCCTCACACATAAAGTTTAATAAATCCTTTCATCTTACAATATAATCATATATGTAATAAGAATATAATTCATTAACTGACTAGGAGTAATTGGTCAACTTAGTTGTTATTGCAACTTTGTGTTTGCAACTTTGTGTTTGTGCTGCTGCCTGTCTTGGTTAAATATATATATATATATATATACAGATGGTGCTAAATTAACATGGCTGTTTCACTCGCGGGATACAAGATTCACGCAATTATAATAATAATTCTGTCTCCCTGCTGCTGTGGGCTGAGCGGTGTCTTCCTGCTCACAGATGCCCCTGGTGGTTGTTTGGCTACACTGCAGCCTCTGGTGACCCCCCCCCCCCCCCCCCTCCTCCCCCTCGAACAAGAGACATGATTCTCACGTGAGACTCGTGAGAATCATGCGAGAGTGGCTTTGCATGGAACTTTACCCATCTGTATATATATATATATATATATATATATATAACCTTATATATATAAGTGGGTGGCGCTTCCTCTCTCAGAGCGTATGTGATCACCAGAATCAAGCTGCAGCTCCAAAGTACATCTTGTCAGAGATGATGAAATGATTTATAATCCGTGATGAGTGTCTAAAGAGGTGCATGAATGCTGTTTACCGCCTCAGAAGAAGGAAACGACCTCGTAGATGTGGAATTATGACTGCTCCTCTCTCTACTCAGCCATTAGAGGAGTTTTACTCACCTGCAACGGTAGAATTCATGAAATCAATCTAAACTATACCGTGGTTATTTCCTCACACCTGTCGTCCTCCGTGTTTGTTGGTGCTGGATTTGCTGCCTGGGTCGTACCACAACACTCTACACTATCGGAGGAAAACGTGATTTATTTTATTCTTATAATTATTATTGATAATAATGTGTGGTTTCATTATTCTTAAGTAGGCTCAGCAACACCATCAAGACATTATTGCTGATATTTTGTTAATCAACACTATGCTGGAGGGCGACTTCGTCCTCATGGTTTTATCACCGGAGCTCCTAACTGTGGCAAATTCAATTTATTTATTCACAATATTATATTTTACATCCAAGGTCTGATGAGCCACAATGATCTAACTAAGGCTGCTTGTGTAACATCGTTGAACTGTCTTCCCTGTACATTTCTCTCTTTTTTTTCATTATTGTGACTGCATTTTCTACTCATCAGGGAGGTTTTCTTAAATAGGCCATTCATCACCTCCTCGGATGCTCTCACACTCAGAAAAGGCTGACAACAGTGTATTCAACCCTGGAGAACAACAGAAGTAAAATAGCTCCTTAATCCCTCCCAACCTTCCCAACCAGCCTCATTCTCTCCAGCAGCATCTCTGCTCCAGGCTGCGTCCCACATGCTCTCCCTATGCCACCCAATCTCATTGTCGGAGCTCATGTGGGATTGCACGCATGTGGAGGATCTCCACATCCATTTAGGAGACAACGGGAACTCCTCGGGGGGGAAACTGAATGTGTATGAAGCTCATCAGTCTTAAATTGTCTTGATTTCTACCAATAAGTGCGACCGGGTTGCCTTCAAGCACGAGTTCCTCCTTTCTACTAAGCTCCTTTTCATCCACAAATCTGACAGAATCATCTGAAGACACAAAGGAAAGAGGTTGAGGAGCCTGAAAATCCTGCGGCGACGCGTACAGTAACATGTGAACGACAGAGGGAAGGAACGTTTACGTGGAAACTGAGTCAGACACTGGGATCAATGTTGTTAGTGTCGTCAGCCTAATTCTATAATCTGTTCTGCGTTATTATTAACTGTGGCTATTGTTTATGGTGGAAATCCTCAAAACACATGCAATGTTGCATGTTTTCACCTCCGTCTCCCAACTAACCTGTTTTTATCGGTACTGAAACTAATGGCGCATTTCCACTAGAACCTACTCAGCCCGACTCGCCTCGGTTTGGTTCTTTTCCACTAGCGGTCTAACGTGCTGAGTAGATACTTTTCTGTATCTATTCTGCAGAGGTTCTAAGCGGCTGAGTCGGCTGTATCTGACATCATCACAATACAGACCACTGATTGGTCGGGGGGTTGGAGTCAGACGTCTGAGTCAGGAGGAGGAAATCAGAGAAAGAGACTGACTGGGGTTGCCACCCGTCCCTTGAAATACGGAATTGTTCCGTAATTGGGAATTAAAAGTTGCGTTCCGTATTGAACCAATACAGACACATATTATGCTCTTATTTATTAATGTAATAATATACAGGTGAAGGTCTGAAAATTTGAATATATTGCAAAACTTCATTCGTAGTAAATTCAACTAAAGGTGAAACAAATATATTATTTCCCACTACATGCAAAGTGAGATATTTCAAGCATTTATTTATATAGTTATATTTTTGGTGATAATGGCTCACAGTTTATGAAAACTCCAAATAAAAAATCTCAAAAAATTTGAATATATTATGAAATCATTAAACAATTCAATCAACAAAATAAAAAAAAGAAAATAAAAAGAAAATCATCAAAATTATGACAAATAAAGGCTTAACATATCTTGCTTTGCCTGTAATGAGACTATGTAATATACATGTATTAGTTTCACCTTTTAAGTTCAATTATTGAAATAAACTAACTTTTACACCATATTCTTTATCTGTAGGCTATATTCTACATCTTGGACATAGGAGGCTATTTCAGTCATGCAAGTTCAATGCTATTAAAGCACTTTAAATTTTAAATCAAAGCGTTTTGTTTTTTCATATGAAATAAATACATTTCTATGCAGTTTAGAAGTTTTGTGGATGTCCCTTTTTTTGGCGCTGCTGAAATCGGGTGTCCCTTATTTCTATTTCTGAAAGGTGGCAACCCTAACTCAGGCGGCTTCTTGTTCATTTTATTCAACCAGCAATGGCAGCAAAAGTGTGTTTCATGATCCAACTCTGAGGTGCAGATGTTCATAAACCTGGTGCTGAGGAGAGAATTAAAAAGGGATCTAGACGGGAGATAAGGAACGACCAGATCTACCAGGAGTTCTGTCACTTCATAGCTGCTCACGGCTCCAGCTGACTTTTCAGCAGCGCAGAGACAAAAAATTAAAAAGCGTCGCCACTTGAAGCTTCTCTCACTCTCATTTTTTAACTTGATATCAAACACAAGCCACAGACCCAGCAGCACATCTATCATCTCCTCCAGGTTCTACATCTTTAGTGTTGTTGTCTTCTTCGTTTAGATACACAATCAAATACGTCACAGCAGCTTCACTCCAACCTCCTACTTCTCATCTAGGTATTGAAAATAAACGAGGGCAAGGTGAGTTGAGTCGGGATGAGTAGGTGCTAGTGGAAAAACGCCATAAGTGGTTGGAGGAGGGTAATTACACGGGACTGTTGACGCACGCATGTAGTGATTCACGCAGAGAGGTAACCTTTCCGTCTGAGTGGCCTCGTCATCAGCTCCTGGACGTACAACTGTAACGTCCACTCTCGCTCACACCCAGACTAACAGGCCTGTTTCTGGGTCGTATTTGTTTGTTTATTTGTAAGGATCCCCATTAGCTATGCCCTTAAACACAGCTGGTCTTACTGGGGTCCACATTAAAAAACAATACATTTAAAACATACAGTTAAAAACAAGACAAAGAAAGTAAACCAAATAACACGACAAACCTACATTAAAGTTTACCGTAAATCATTATCTTAAAGTAAAAAAAACATACATGAAACATTCCAATATACAGTAAAACATTGTCTAGGTCATGAAAATCAGATCAGAAATACACCTCACCCTGTCCAGTAAGTATATGTATCTGTATAAGTGTGTGTGTGTGTGTGTGTGTGTGTGTGTGTGTGTGTGTGTGTGTGTGTGTGTGTGTGTGTGTGTGTGTGTGTGTGTGTGTGTGTGTGTGTGTGTGTGTGTGTGTGTGTGTGTGTGTGTGTGGTATCCTATACATACAGTATGATATTCCAAGGTGTTTCTTCATTTTCTTTTTGAATATTGATTTCTGTGTTAATTTAGTCATATAGTGGTAAAGAATTCCATGATTTCATTGATCTATATTCTACTATATGCTTCAGAAAATTAGTGTTTGGCTTAGGAAGTGAAAACTGGCCCTTTATTGCCTGTCTAGTGGTGTATGGATACGACTCTAGATTGTGTCTTAACTGATTGTACTGATATAATGGAGTTTTGGATTGTAAAACCTTGCATATTGAAAACAGAATTGCAGCATTCATTCTGTCCTCAACTTTTAACAACTTGTAGACAGTATCACATGCTGTTGATACTGGTATTATATGGACACTGGAGGACAAGGCGTGCTGCCTTCTTCTGATCCAGCTGGAGTTTATTTAAATCTTTTTTAGTAGCATTCGCCCATACTATTTGCATCGTATGCTGAAGTCTTGCACTTCATGGCGGGACATTCAGAGAAAGGAGCGACAGCTTATCTTTGTACAGAAAGACTCCCTCAGGTCCTGGTCACCTTGCAGTCATTCAGGCAACCAAACTGACTGTAACCTGGAAATGGCTTTGATACGTCCTGTTGTGTAAAACCTCACCGCTGAGGAAGGAGTGGACTTTTATTTTCACATGACTGTATTTCATGTTTTTGTGTCTCATGAATGTCATTTATTTATATACATACATTTCAGGACTCACTATTCAACCCACAACTGTCCCTGACTACGTTCAGAAATGATACGTGTTAATATTCTTGGGTCTTTTTTGCTGCTGCCACAGGGGGTCACCCAAGTAAAATAATAAGATCCTCCTCATAGGGGTGTCAGCCAAGATTATCATCATGCGCTTTTAGAACGTAATAATGAATCAACCCTTGCATGTGTGGTTCAGTCAGATATTAGTCAGGGATCATTTATGTAACGCCACTTACCGACAGAGGACACGGCTTTATTTACTATATCCTTAACATGTTTGATGAGGGGGAGCACGAGATCTCCCAAACCAAAAGGCTGGTTCACAAGAAAGAGTTCCTTACTCCACACACACACACACACACACACACACACACACACACACACACACACACACACACACACACACACACACACAGACACATCCTTTCCTGTCGTTCCCTCAGACGTTCTCTCTCTTGCTGCAGATCCACCTGCCTGACAACTCTGATAACACAAGCTGCAAAAGCTGCAGCAGCACGAGTCCTTTCACTCTTCTTCTTCACACACACACACACACACACACACACACACACACACACACACACACACACACACACACACACACACACACACACACACACACACACACACACAGGCCTCCCTATGGGTGTGTGTGGGTCGCTGACTGACTGGTGAATAAGGATGGAAACTGATAAGATTTTTCCAATTCCGATTCCATTTTCGATTCTGTTTAACGATTCGATTCTTTATCGATTCTCTTATCGATTCTCATTTGGAAAAAAGGAGAACAAACAGGTTGATTACCATCAACTTTGTTTTATATCTTTGAACAAAAAAATACAAGCGAGGTCTTAAGACGCCCCCAGCCTTGGGCTCCTCCATGGTGCCAGGGGTTCCCCACGAAATGATTTGTTTTGAAAATAAATATAAAATAATAATAATAAAATAAATATTCTTCTGTAGAAATTAACTAAATACAACAAATTATTCTGTAGCAATTACACAAGAATGTCCAGTAACATGTTCAAAACCATAAACTTAGTCACTGCTGGTGACATTCATCTATTCTGGCCTGATTCTCTTCCTGCCTTGATGAGAGGAGAAGCTGGCGGTATATGCTCTTTAACTTCTCCATAGATGAGCTGATGAGCTGCAGCTGTCCACCCGAGCACTCCCAGGTTGCGGAGGAAAGCACCAGCCGGCTGAGCCCTAACAGTTTCCTCCCTTTGCTGAAATGTCCACATTGAAAGTATATAATTGTCGCCCTGTTGTCATCCTTTTTGGTAAAATGTAACCAAACCTTTGAGCGTTTATACTGCTTTGTCGCCATGTTTTCCTGCTGGGCACAAATGCGCACGTTGTGTAACTACGCAACGTGCGTGGTGACGTCATTCACCCCCACTGGAATCGATAAGGGAATCGTTTGCAAAAAAAGGCAAACGATTCCAAGAAATTGAAACACTGGGAACCGGTTTTCGATTCCCATTCCTACTGGTGAATGTATCTTTGTGCTCTGACTCCTCGTCTGCACCGATCAGATCAGAACCTGCATGTCCATGCAGTGACTTCTGCAGCCTGATCGTGCACATCTTCTCCTGTCGTGGGCCAACGCTTATCTTTCACAAATATGATGCAATTTCCGCACGGGAGAGAACAGACACACTCGTCTGCAGAGACGGCAGCCGTGTTCATAGCCTTCAGTCTTCTTCCTATTATCATTTTTGAAGAAAAAAAAAACAGCCAAAGTTAAATATTCAGGCTTTGAAAATGCTAAGCTGCCCCAGCAAAGCAGAACTCCTCTGTGCCGCAGCAGAACCGACGAGTCCATGGTTGGAGGTCCTGAGCCCGCTGCTCCTGGTGTGCCGGGGAGGGATGGAGAGTTGTGGAAAGAAGCGTAACAAAGTCTCTGAAAAGGCTGATTAACTTGTAGACAATGAGCTCTGGCAGAAAGGACAGGATAAGGTTATTCAGATTTACTGAGGATCAGGGCTGTCGCCATCAGCTCAAGGGTATTTGAAGCATTTTAAAACCATATTTCTAACCAGAAGAGTGTGACCACAGCTTGTGATGTGACTGTCTTTCAGGCCTGAGAAGTGGGGGTTCCAGCGGGGAGACCAGCGTGTGTGAGATGTGTCTTTAGAGGTCATGCAATATTCCTCCGCTGCGTGGCTTCACACGCGCGCGCAGCACACCACCGGAAAGGTCAGTCAGACACCACGCTTTTGTTCTGAACGTGACACAGTCTCACTCTGACTAGTCCTCAGTGAATATAAAGACTGGATTATTCTCTAGGACTCCGTTAAAGAACCAGTTTGGAAGTTTTCTTTTCAGTTGAGATGACATATAAGAGGATTTTGAGAGAGAAGGCGTGAGCGGGCTGTGAGACGTGCTATTGAGGGGGTTTTAGGCAGAGAAGGGTGCTGGTTCTGGACCGGACCGGGGGGGACGGCGTTAGCACGTCGGGGGAGGACTGCAATGCAGCTGAGAGGCTGGGGGGAGAGCAGGGGGGGAGAGAGGTGAGGAACAAGAGAACACAATGTGGAAATGAAGGGATGGAGGATAGAAAGGGAAGGTGCACAAATTGAACAAGGTCCTTCTCATCCCTTCTCCTCTCAGTCACGTCCCCCTCTAGGCCTGTGTTGAAAAAAATCAATTTTCCAATTCTAAATCGATTCTCATATTAATTCCTAAAAATCGATTTGTATGTCTAAAGATCGATTTTTTTTTTTTCATCATTACATTATAACTTTTGGTATTTTTGTGTTTATGCCCAAAAAAGGATGTTTTGTTGGGCACGATCTTTTTGCCTTTAAATATTTTGAAAGGTATGGAAACATTAAAGTTTTCAGTTATAATTGCATAAATTGTCTATATTTCATTACTTTATATACTGTCTTGGGGTTACATTTGCATAAAATGCTAAAAACCAAATTCTCAAAAATTAAAAACCCGAAAATGGAAAAAAATAAAACCAGAGTCTGGGAAAAAATAAAACCAATTTCATTCGTCCTCTGTTTCCTCCCTGGATCTGTTGGATAATTCTGACCCACGATGTTTCTGAAAGCAGTTCTATCAGCATTCTGGGAGCTGATTGGTCCTTACAGCATCATTAGCTGCCTATACTTGCTGTTTAATCTCAATATAATAATAATAATATTAATATGTTTCATAACTACAGTTGTAATATTCAGGCAACAGCTCAAAAAACTGTTTTAATAATTCTAACCTAATCGACATCAGAATCTAATCAAATCGGATCGAATCAAAACTTGATAATCGACTCTGAATCTTAAGAATCGGAATCGAAACGATTCTTTACTGTACATTTGAATCGATCCCCTGCCCTATTCCCCTCCAACAGGAATGATACTCTGCAGGACTGAGATTTCAGCTTGGGGTTTGCAGATCATTTCACAGAATCTCACAAAGTATAATGCAGTAAATAAATAGTGCACAATTTCACCAGTGGGATTTCATAATGTTCAGCTGACGTGAAGACATGTAAAGACATGTCTGATAGATGAGGACTGTGGGCTGCAGCAGCTGTGCTTTGGTTTCCTGTGTTTTCTGCAGGCAGTATCTTCCTAAAGTATATAAATAAATATAAATAAAATATACTTTGTATTACCAGTTTTGTGTAACTTTTGAAATTGTATTGTAGATTGATGATGCGGATGAATGTATTTGTCAATATGTGAATGATTTCTAATGCGCCGTGATTTCATAGCGCTGTCCCTGGTGATGACATGACCCTCGGTGTCTGTTCCTGCAGCGTCACATTCTGCGTGACCTCATTTTATATTTCCAGATTTTGTCTTTAGAGTATGTTTATTTAACTTCAACTATGTAGCCTAAATGGTCTCCAGTTTTGCATAGTTAATGTTGAGAATATTTCTTGTTGCGGAGAATGTTATTGACTTTATGGTCTATTTCAGGGGTCTTTAACCTTTTTTAACCCAGGGACCCCATGGATGAGAGAAAAACAGAGCAGGGACCCCCGCTTGTAATTCTTATTTTATTTTAATGTGTCACATTTTAAGCTGGCTTATAATAACTTTTGAATGTGTTTTATTCTGCTTACATCACCTTATTTACCAATTCCTGACTGGGTTATTAGCCTACACGTGTTTATGGTTGATGAAACTTTGGCCTCGTCAGACGTGGAAGGAGTAACGTTAGGCCGAGCTGTAAAGTTGACATTAGTCACATGAAATTAAATTGTTTATTTATTTTTCACTCTCACAAATTATTTTGGTTAAAATTGCCTTTATTTCTTTTTAAGTTGGAGGACCCCCTGCAGTACCTCCGCGGCCCGCCTAGGGGGAGGGCCCTGTTCTATTTGTTTACATTCTTGTCATTGATCATTTTTAAACCCTTTCTGTTTTTTTCTTG
Organism: Cololabis saira; assembly: GCF_033807715.1. Lineage (NCBI taxonomy): Eukaryota > Metazoa > Chordata > Actinopteri > Beloniformes > Belonidae > Cololabis > Cololabis saira. The sequence continues at coordinate 10,046,746 of NC_084589.1, forward strand.
TCTGCATATATATATATATATATATATACGTATATATATGCATTTTTTCTTTTTTTTTTTTTTATCCTGGTTTTTTTCCCATTTTTACCACCCCGTGCTCCTACCTAAGTGACAGTCCTGGGCATTGCCATCCTCTATTAACCCCAGGAGGGCCCTGCACTGAGCTCAGGTCTCCTCCTTAACCTGAGGAGTGAGCAGGCCGCATCTTTTCACCAGACAGGGTGGGGCTTCTCCGGCCGGACGTAGCGCGTGGAAGGATCACGTTATTCCGGATCCTCCCCACCCCATCTGGCGCCCCGGTTGGCCAGAGGGGGCATGTATAGCCCAGGACTGTTGCATGTTTTTTGTGAGGGTAGAGAACATTAGCTACCCAGGGGAACACGGGGAGAACATGCAAACTCCACACAGAAAGATCCTTTCACCAACCCCACCCAGGGTGTGGGCACTGAAGTCATGGGAGAACTAACACGCACTTCAGCGCCCACAGCGTCCCCCGGCGGGAATCGAACCCAGGACCTTCTTGCTGTGAGACGGCTGCACTACCTGCAGCGCCTTGAAAAAACCCTTAAAAAAAGAGAGAGAGAGAGAGAGAGAGAGGGAGAGAGAGAGAGAGCACCAGGCTGGTTATTTTTGGTAGCGAGCCTCATATTTGGTTGGATACAAAGGCAACCATCTCCCGAGGTGGAGGACGAGCCTGATCTCCGGCCATAACCACTCAGCTATCTGCCCTGGTGCTGTGGTTTTAAAAGATTTCCTAATAAAACACTTTTCATTAAAACGTCAGAAAAGGAAGCTACTGTACCGGAGGACAGAAAAACACTGTGCCGCTGAGCACTGACCTCCGAGACCAGAGGAAGAGTGAGAGTGGATCATTTTAGTTTAGATGAAGCCTCAGGTTGGAGGAAAGCATCAAAGTTCGTCTCAGGGAAGAAAAGGACGCAGCATTGACCTGTAATTCAGGTCAAGACCACTACCTTTTCAACTTGTTCAAATCCTCCATACTGTAAGTGAAAAGGGTGAGGAAGGACGCGCTCAACAGCTTTGAAGAATGAAATCCTGGCCTTCTGCGGGCGTATAGAAGTAAATATGGTTGAATTTAACAAAATAAACCCATTTAGCCTGTATTTTCATTCTTTTTTTTCCCATGAAAATTTCAATTTGATTCAAACCATGACCCATGTTAACATGTCCATTTTATTTTATTATGTCATACGAGACAGGAGTGACCTCCACCACATCAGCTACAGCCAGAGCTGGGTAGAGTAGCCAAAAATTGTACTCAAGTAAAAGTACTGTTACTTCAGAATAATATGACTCAAGTAGAAGTAAAAAGTAGTCATCCAAATAACTATGATAATGAGGCACTGTGCTGATTGGCTGCCTGAATGACGCGATATGACGCCGCTACGGAAAATGGCGGAAGCTCCGGCCGGCGGAGTTACAGTAGTTGTGGGCGTGGTTTCACGCATCGGAGGCCAACCTCTGTAAATCACTCTCGTCGTTACGTAACGATGGGAGCAGAATCTGAACGGCTCGTAGATCCACATCACACTGGACGGCTCATCCGGGCGGCTGTACAGACACTGCAGAATTTGGTTGCTTTCCTCCTTCTCTGAGTTGGCAGGCTGAGGGGAGACCACTTTATATATGTTAAAGCAAGAGAAAACATGTTTTTCATAATAGGTCCCTTTTAAATTAGCGGCAGTTGGACTTGACAGTGACCCGTACAGTTACCAAGAACCAGTGGTCCATGGACATTAATATTTGGTACAGTTACCCCAAGAACCAGTGGTCCATGTACATTAATATTTGGTACAGTTACCAAGAACCAGTGGTCCATGGACATTAATATTTGGTACAGTTACCAAGAACCAGTGGTCCATGGACATTAATATTTGGTACAGTTACCCCAAGAACCAGTGGTCCATGTACATTAATATTTGGTACAGTTACCAAGAACCAGTGGTCCATGGACATTAATATTTGGTACAGTTACCAAGAACCAGTGGTCCATGGACATTAATATTTGGTACAGTTACCAAGAACCAGTGGTCCATGGACATTAATATTTGGTACAGTTACCAAGAACCAGTGGTCCATGGACATTAATATTTGGTACAGTTACCCCAAGAACCAGTGGTCCATGGACATTAATATTTGGTACAGTTACCAAGAACCAGTGGTCCATGGACATTAATATTTGGTACAGTTACCCCAAGAACCAGTGGTCCATGGACATTAATATTTGGTACAGTTTCCCCAAGAACCAGTGGTCCATGGACATTAATATTTGGTACAGTTACCAAGAACCAGTGGTCCATGGACATTAATATTTGGTACAGTTACCCCAAGAACCAGTGGTCCATGGACATTAATATTTGGTACAGTTACCAAGAACCAGTGGTCCATGGACATTAATATTTGGTACAGTTACCAAGAACCAGTGGTCCATGGACATTAATATTTGGTACAGTTACCAGAACCAGTGGTCCATGGACATTAATATTTGGTACAGTTACCAAGAACCAGTGGTCCATGGACATTAATAATTGGCCACGAATCCAGTTTCCTGATATTTAAATGTACTTTATTTCTACGTCGGGGAAATACACGAAGCAAAGCTTGAAGGCTTACAAAAGTCTTGACGCTTGGTCCGACTTCAAGGCAGGATTTGTTGTAGAAATTAAAGTGATGAGGACACTGAACTTTATGATTTGACCGTTCAACGTTAGCTACCCAAAAATCCAACATTACCTGATACAAAATGGGAACTGAAATCCACGTTTCGGTGCCTGGAATCCAGTTGTTTCTGTGAATTGCAGCGATCCATTTGTCTCTCTTAAGCTTATTTTTCAGCAGTCTGTAAAACGATAACTCTGATTTCTTGCTAAATCTATGAGTACAGTCGATCGCACAACAGCTCTTTCCCATTTTAGATGTTTTCAAGTTGCTCAAACTGAAAGTTTACGCTGCCACTCAGTCTTTCTGCCACTCAGTCTTTCTGACACTCAGTCTTTCTGACACTCAGTCTTTCTGCCACTCAGTCTTTCTGACACTCAGTGGGCGTAACCCGCTGTGAAGTCGTATCTGTGACGTCATGCGCATTCCCTCTACAGGAGCCAGCAGATCCAGGCCCGCTCTCAGTCCAGTGCTCAGTTAAATCTGTGAGCTAGACGAGTTCATTAGAGAGGTCCGAGTGTCACTCCTCCAGTCGGGGTCCAGGTTGAGCTCAAGGAGCTCTCAGAATTGTGCTGTTCTCGTTGATCAATAGCAATTAAGCGGAGAAAAAGTGGTCGAGGTGACTTTGAGTCTGGAATAAAGCAGACGATGGCGATGGCAGACAGCATGTGAGCCAGCAGAGCTTCAGTACGGGACACCTGTCCACAGCAGTCACACACACCAGCACACGCAGCACGCTGACGGGGTCGTCGGCAGGGCAACGCCACAGCGGAGTGTGAGAGGGAACTCCCCGTCGGTCCATTACACCCCCCTCCACCCCCCGTAGTCACGCTTTACTGTCTGCTCTTCACCTCTTCTCCACCTCCGTTTCTTCCCCCCCTCTGCTCACAGACCCCCCCCACCTCTACCAGCCTGTGTGGGGCTGATAAACCCGCTCAGGTTAGAGGAAGAGTCAGCGGGGCAGAAACAAAACGCTGCCGGCGGGTTTTAAATGTGAGTGCTGTCACCTGAGCTGCTCCGGGATACGAGGAGTGTCTGCAAGGGTGGCAGAACTTTGCAGGAAGTTAGTGATGTCTAAGGTGCGTATGACACTGATGACAAAGGCACAATAACAACAGGTTTTGGGGTTTAAGTGTCCGATTCCACTGAAGTTTTGTAGAGTTGTATTATTTTGAGCACTCTACGCCACCGGTGCGTGTGACTGATGCTTTCTACTGGCATTCTTCTGGCTGCCATGGGCTTTTCTTGCTGGAAAACGGTGAAACTTGCAACTGAATTTACATTTTCGTAGATCCAAAATTAATCTATTGCTTCCTTTTTTTTATCGTTAAATTTTGTATTGCTTTTCACAATATATACCATAAATTCACATTTATCCATATATACCACATTTTCTGGACTATAAGCTGCTACTTTTTTCATAGGTTTTCAACCATGCAGCTTATACAAAGGTTCTATTCTGTGGATTTTTCTTCCACCACTTTTCTTCTAAGTCCGCTCTAACCGGAGTTAGAATCAAAACTAAGACAAAATAAATGCAAAGAAGAATACGCTACTTCTTCTTTAGCAGATAGAAGTAGGTAGAAGCAGATTTCAAACAGATAAATAGATAAATAAATACAGGTTATTTCCTCTTGGTTCTGTCCCGTTTCAATCAGCAAAATTGCTGCCGTGTTAAAAGACAGGAAAAGGATCTATTTTGGTACAAACATGTACATCATTTACAGTTCAAAATCATTCTGTACATGTAGTAAATATCTAATCTAACAACATAAATATCTGCAGCTTGCATATCTTTTTTTTTAAATAGAGCGGATGCGGCTTATATGCAGGTGCAGCTTATAGTCCAGAAAATACGTTATATATATGTATGTATATAAAACCAATCATACACATATGACAATAATAATCATCATCTTCAATCCCCCCTCCCACCCCACCCCTCCATCGTTCAGATATAAATCACACCTTGATCCATCAAATTACACATTCAGTAGGTTTTGCAGTTCCATTACCAAGTTCGTCCACAGTGCTATTGTTCCTTGTTTTGCTTGATTAATCTTTGCAGAAGAAAGTTCCAGATACGAAATATCCAAAAAGCTTCTCGCCCAGTGGGTTTTTGAAATGTCATGAGCTGGATTCCATCGTTGTACAATAATCTTTTTGGCTGCCGTCAATCCGGCAAGCCAGACCTTCCGGGTCTTTTCGGTAAAATGTAGAATCTACTGCTTCCTGTTTCACTCACACTCCTCTCAGAATTTTACCTCAGAACATTTCATTGTGTATAGTTTTAATCATCTGGAAGATGATTAGACCGACCAATGGGTGGCCTGTAGTGTGATGATGTCAGATGTTAGAACCTCGGCAGAATAGTTACAGAAAAGTATCTACTCGGCACATTAGACCCCTGGTGGAGAAGAACCAAACCGAGGCAGGTCGAGTCGGGCTGAGTAGGTACTGGTGGAACATAGACATATATACGTAGACACCACATCGAGTGGTTTTGCCCGCTGCTGCGATACGTCATCGTCGCCGCCATATTGGATGTGGCAAGACTGCGCTGTAAACTAATACAAGAAAATTGACTTATTTTCATAAATTGCTTTCTACAAAGAAATGTACATTTTATGTCTCATTTATTCATTCACACATGCACTAATATACTTGGGAAACAGTTAGGCACCAAATATAATATATTTAATTTTCTCAGATGGCAAAAATAAGAACTTTATTGATCCCACATATGAGTAATTCATGTTATATCAGCTATAGAGAACAAGGTAGTGCCGAAAAACAATATATATCCCCCTCACAAAAATAAGAAAAATAGAGAAACATATTTTCTCATCAACAAAACAAATAAAAAAAAATTTCAAATAACAAAATAACATATTTGAACCATTTTTCAGACAATAAAATAACATTTGAACCATTTTTCAGACAACAAATAACATTCTTATTTTTGTGAGGGGGGATATATATTGTTTTTCGGCACTACCTTGTTCTCTATAGCTGATATAACATGAATTACTCCTATGTGGGATCAACAAAGTTCTTATTTTTGCCATTTGAGCGAATTAAATATATTATATTTGGTGCCTAACTGTTTCCCAAGTATATTAGTGCATGTGTGAATGAATAAATGAGACGTAACACGTAAATATCTTTGTAGAAAGTCGCTTTATGAAAATAAGTCAATTTACTTGTATTAGTTTACAGCGCAGTCTTGTCACATCCAATATGGCGGCGACGTTGACGTACGGCTCAGCGCTCGATGGGGCGTCTACGTATATATATGTCTATGCTAGAGGAAAAGCGTCATTATTTATGTGGTTCCCATCTTGATCAAACGTATGGGTCCCGACAACGAGGATAAAACAGCGGCGTAACTAACCCTGTGAGCGACGCGTAGCCGTGCCAGGACCAGGGCGACCAGAGCGGGACTCTGCTTTGTCTGGCGGGAAAATGAAGAGAGAAGAAGAAAAGAGAGTAAAAAGCTGACGTACCCAAGTCAGGTACCAGCAGGTTAAACTCCCTCGTAAAAGACGTCCCGCTGTAGCAGCCAGCCAGCCGGAAAACGAGAAACTCAGACAACCTTCCTCATCCCTGCTCCTGCTCCTGCCTGCATCCCCATCTTCTCATCCACCACCCTCCCCTCACCTCGTAAATGTTAACTCCAGACACACACACACACACACACACACACACACACACACACACACACACACACACACACACACACACACACACACACACACACACACACACACACACACACACACACACACACACGCACACACACAGGAGCCAGACTGTGTATGAAGTGCAGCTTCTGTGAGTCCATCAAGTGTAATGATTGCAATAAATTCCCTCCTGGCTACTTCTCCCAGCATCCTCTCCTGTCCTCCCCTGTAGCTTCACGCTCTCCCTTCTTCTCTACATCAAACACTCCCTCCCTTCCACCCACCCATCCTGCCTCCATCCATCAAGCCCTCCTTCCCTCCGTCGCCGGGCCCTCCCTCGTTTTCCCGGGGTTTTTCTCACGTCTGCCGCGTTGGACTGGACGCTCTCGTCTGCTTGTTTATTTTCCTCTTTTCGCATTGTTTTCCTCTTTTCCAATCTCTTTTTAGCGCTTCTATTATTTTCTTCACCTTTCACTTCATTGCTTTTATCTTATTTTTCTTCCTTTTTCCATTCCTTCCCTTTATTCCCCTCATTTTACATCCGTGCTCCTTTTATTGCACCTTTCTTTTCTTCCCCCTTCTTCTTTTTGTCCTGTTCTTACGGAAGAGTATTAGGGCCATGCAGGAGAAAAAATATGGCGAAGATTTTTTTTTATTGTGCACTTCGAGAAAAAAGTCGAAATGTCGAGAAAAAAGTCGAAATGTCGAGATTAATGTTGAAATACAATTTCAAGAAAAAAGTTGAAATTTCATAAATAAAGTCGAAATTTTGAGAATAAAGTTGAAATATATTTCGACTATTTTCTCGAAATTGTACTTCAACATTAATCTCGACATTTCGACTTTTTTCTCGAAGTGCATAATGAAAAATAATTTGTATTTTTCTCCTGCACTGCAAAAACTCAAAATCTTAAAAAGAATATAAATATAATATCTTATTTCTAGTTAAAATGTCTTAATTTTTAGTCAAAAAAATCTCATTACACTTAAAACAAGACTCATCACTGGAAAAAACAACAATTGTCACCTGTTTCAAGTACATTTTCACTTGAAATAAGTAGAAAAATCTGCCAGTGGAACAAGATTTTATTGCTTGTAATGAGAAGATAAATCTTGTCCCACTGGCAGATTTTTCTACTTATTTCAAGTGAAAATTTACTTGAAAATGGTCAAATAACAAGTTATTTTTCTGGTAATGACTCTTGTTTTAAGTGTAATGAGATTTTTTGACTAAAAATGAGACATTTTAACTAGAAATAAGACAAATATTCCTGGTAAGATTTTGAGTTTTTGCAGTGTGCCTGGCCCTAACACTCTTCCGTATGTTCTTTATTTTTTTTTCTATTTTCTTTTCACTCTCTTAGTTGTCTCTTCTTTCCCCCCTCCCTGTCGTCAGCTGTTGACTGTACCGCCGTTGTCTGTCCTGCAGGTTGTTGTTCCTAACAGGTTAGCAACATGAAGCGTTTCATGTCTGACATTTTCTCCTCCGTCGTTGTCTCCACCGACAACAGAAAGCGGAGAACAAACACACATCCTGGCGCGAGATGAAACACGTGTGGAGACGTGAACGTTCCTCCTGCTCTGGTAAATATTCAGTTCACCACCACGTCGGCGCTCCTTTGATGAATTTAACATTCATCCGGAGCATTTTCTCCTGTTTCAAAAAAGTGTGACGGCAGCAGTTTGGCTGCCTCTCCCCTGGCCTCCTCTCACCTCCTCTTCATCTTTGGCTCTTTTACTCTTTTTTAGTATCCGCCCCCCCTCCCCCCCCCTCCCAGCCCGTTCTCCAGACCTCTATCAGTCCCATGTCTGCTGGCTGGTGGGCAGATAAATCATCTGCAGAGTAGCAGAAGCTGCAGTGACTCATCTGTGGACCACCTCAGCACCGCGGAGACGGGGGGAGGGGGACGGGGGACGGGGGAGAAAAAGTAGTGGGTACTCAAAAGGAAATTAATAGGGTGAGCAGAAACATCAAATGAGAGTGTGGCCGTGAATACTAAAGTCATCCAGCGGGAGGAATCGGAGGAGAAACATAAACAAAGGGAGAGAAAGTGGAAGTAAACTGCAGCGCTGGGGGGGGATCAGAGATGTGACTGACTACGTTTCCATGCATCAATAACACTTTTCTAACCGGAATATTAGCAATAACCCAGTTTTGCACGGCCATGTAAACACCAATAACCCCTTTGAATAACCTGAATTTGCTCATATTCCGGTTTTTAAAAACCTGAATACGACCCCTGGGTTACTCCTTTTCTAACTGAATATTGGGTCATGTAAACGCCTAACGGGATTTCCCCATCAAAAGGAACAGGGGTATTGTTTTATTTATTTTTATTTGTTTTTTTTTGTTTAACCACTAATACCTCACGTATTTTTGGAAATATTTGTAAATATCTTGTAAATATTTTCCGTTTACTTGGTTTTTACTACTTTTTTTTCCTCTCTTGTACATAGTCTTTTTCTACTTTTTATATTGCTCTTTTTTATTATTTAACTATTTATGGTAATTTCTATTTTACATTTTTTGTATAAAGTGTGTGTGTGTTTTTGGCTGCTGCACGACTGAATTTCTCCTCTGGGAGATCAATAAAGTCTACTATTCTATTCTATTCTATTTTCTGCGCATGTTCTTTTCACAAGGAATCTTGGTGTTTTGAGTCCAGGAAGTTCTTATAAACACGGAGAAACACAAGACCAGGAGGAGACTAATCACTTCATAAATGTAATGAAGGATATGGACATTTCTGCATTTGTAGACGGTAGAAAGTAGCCAAATTTACAAAAAGGTGAGCGAAAAGCTCCGCTGAAAGACGCTGAAAAAGGAGAACTACAGGACCGAGAAACAAAACCACTTCTACTGGGCTGTTCATTATCCACCGTGCTGCTGTTATTGTTGTTGTTTTGGATTTGGATACAGGAAGAAGAAGCGGAAATGACGGGAATTGCGTCATCACGTTCTCCGTGCGTCGCTGGTTTGATCCAGATATCCCAAATGAGTAATCACCATGTAAACAGGGATAACCCTGTTTGCTCACGCATGGAAACAGATTATTCCCAATGTTTCAGCAACCGGAATATTGACCTTAACCCCAATTTTGACTGCATGAAAACGTAGTCATTGTGAGTGAGGAGGGTGGTGATAGGGGCAGATGAGGAGCTGCCTGAGCTGAGGCTGATTGACGGCTCCGTCTCCTGGAGACGTCCAGGTGGCAGCTGTCCGCCGGCTCACCTGAGTGAACGCTGACACGCAGCTCTCCTCACACCTCACCTGCCGGACCTCCGGCTGCAGGAGCATCCCCCCCCGCCGGCGCTCCGGACCCCAGACTGACAGGTGGCCCCAGACCCGAGACTGACAGGTGGCCCCAGACCCGAGACTGACAGGTCGCCCCAGACCGGCCACGGTACGCTGTGAAGTCAACACTGAGAACACGGCTGCCCCTCCCTAAACGCAGAACACGCGCTGGGCGTACGGCCTCATCTTCCAATGGAGGTTGAAGGTGGGGATGTTGTTGAAATAAAACTTTAGCACAAACACCTGAGCTGCCTCTCAGATAGGAATCTGTCTCCATCTCTGTCTAGACTGGAGATTTTAGTTTTTTCAGCGGCTCTGATTAACATTTATTGAACGCCCCATGCATTCACCTCTGTTGAAAAAGAGTAGTAAAATGACCAGTTGGTCGTATATAAGCTACAAACTTTAGCCAAAATATAATAAATTGGCTATAGTTTTATATCAATTTATATTGTTAAGAAGTTTGACTATTTTTAATTAGATAAATGTTCATCTGTAAAAGGAACATGTTCGTGTTTAGCTCTGATTTCAGACCTGCGAGACCTGCTTTCAGTTTTTTGTGGGGGATTTAGGTGGTGGAGGAAACTTTCTTTTGATGATTAATTTGTGACTTGTTTAATGAATGAATGAATGAATGAATGAATGAATGAATGAATGAATGAATGAATGAATGAATGAATGAATGAATGAATGAAAACATGTATTGTCCCCGTAGGGAGATTCGGTTTGTCAGCCAGCAACAGAACAGTTTAAAAAGAGTTAAGTTAAAAAGCAGAGTAGAGTAGATTAGTTGTTAATAAAAACAGTTAAAAAGAATAAAGGTCCATGTGCAAGAGCAAGTAGTGTGCAAAAAGTGCAAGTGTGCAAAAACACAAGTCCTCAGATCCCCCGCCCCTTTATTTATTTATTATTTATTTATTTTAGTTTTAAGTTTTTTATTTAATATTTATTTATTATTTCAAGTTGATTTTTTTTAAATTTCATACTTTAGCTACTGAACATTTGTTATTGACAGGTTGTCACGTTAAATGGCATGTTTTGATACAGTGATTTTGTAGCAATGATACATTTGGGATGGGGAGAGGTTTGAGGGCGGGGGAGGAGGGGGGTCCAAAGAAATAACATCTCGCTTCGGGCCCCAATTTGGTCAAGGGCAGCCCTGGGTGAGAAACATGACTTCATTTGTTTGGAAAATCTATTTCTGCTTGAGTTTGGCTGATTGAGCTGGATCACAAATAACGGTTTCTAATGAATGACCTTCTTGTGCTCTTTTATTATCTGTACTTTTGTAATGTGTGAAGGCCTCGTCAAGAAGAAGCTGACGCCGTCAGATATCTGGGACTTCAGCCCAGATTCTACCTGAGGATGTTAGTTGTTGTTGATGGTTGAAGGTTACATGAATGCACTGCTGTTTTAACATCCACCTGTACAACACACTTACCTACATGATGCAGGATGTTGCCATGGTAACCGAGACAGGTTAAAAGAAATCCTGACTTTAGCCATAACAAGCCTTTCTAACCCAATGGTCTGGTTTCCAGTCCTGTTCCCTGCCTGGCCTCGTGTTTTATTTTGTGACTTTGGTTTCCGTTGTAGCACCTCAGCTTTTTATGTGTATATGTTTAAGTTAGTTGCCTAATTTAAGTTAGTTAAGTAATTTATAGGGCTGGGACTTTATTGCATATTTATTTGTATGGACCACGAGTCTGCAATAACCTTCTACTACTACTACTACTATTGCGTAAAAAAAGAATAATGCATTTAATCGCAATTTACTTTTGCACTCAATAAAATAAACAATAAACATCAGTGCGGAACGTTTCTCATTGCACGAGTTCCCGGTATAAGTTACCCGTAAATAATACTGATGCACAGAACTCAACACGAACAACAATGGAAACCCAAACCGAGTAGAAACCTGGATAAAAGCACAGTTTGTGTCATTAATGTGTCAATTCAATGATTCAGTCATATACCAAAATCCATTTAAATTGCAAAATGTTGCTTCTCATGTCAAATATTGATATGCAATTAATTGTGATTAATTAATTACAAAGCCTCTAATTACTTAGATACATTTTTTTAATCGAGTCCAACCAATACTAATTTAGTTAGTTAACTAGTGGCAACTAGAGCCGCATGCGGCTTTTTTTTCTTTTTTTCCTTTTTTCTTCTTTTTTCTTTTTTTCTCTCTTTTTTTCCTTTTTCCTTTCCTTTTTAATCTTGATATTTCAACTTTTTTCTCGAAATTTTGACTTTTTCCTCGACATTACGACTTTTTTCTCAACATTTCCGACTTTTTTCTCGATATCTTGACTTTTTTTCGACATTTCGACTTTTTTTCGACATTTTGACTTTTTTCTCGACATTTTGACTTTTTTCTCAACATTTTCGACTTTTTTCTCGATATCTTGACTTTTTTTTCGACATTTCGACTTTTTTCTCAACATTTCGACTTTTGTCTCAAGATTGTACTTCAACATTAATCTTGACATTTCGACTTTTTTCTCAACATTTTGACTTTTTCTCGAAGTGCGTAATGAAAAAAAAAATCTTCCCCCAGTTATAACTAATATAGATACATGCAGCATGAGTTGCCTTCATTCTAAGGCTTATACAAGATTTTCAATTTTCAGACATATTTGTTTTTTGTGTTTTTGGTCCAATACGGCTCTTTCAACATTTTGGATTACAGACCCCTGAACTAGACCAAAACAAGCCTTGTAGCTGCATAATTACAGTACAGGTTTGATTGGTCAGACTTCTGTTTGGATTTGTTCATATGAACATTTCAGGATTTAGTTATGTGTCACTGATATATTGTAAATATTCTCAGGAGTAACAGTGTGTTTATATGTGAGCTAAGTGTGTTTTCCCAGCCTCCATGACGCAGGTTTGTGGTGGCGCGTGAGAAACGGAGAGCGTCAGGTTTGCTATTGTTTCTCACCGCTGCTACAATCGAGCCTGCAGGCTCAGTGAGGCCTGGATTGTCATCGGCCCTGCGAGCGACGAGAAGTTGTAACAAAAGCTGCCTTAAAAACTAAAAAGCTCTGGAAAAGTGGCGTCTGCTTTTGTTCCTTTTCTTTTCTTCTCTTTCGTTCAACGCAGCTGTGCACTTCGTCCTGTTTTGAACGCTCAGCGACATCCAAACCTCCTCATGTGTTTAAGAAGTGACATCACTTTGTGTGAGGTTCTTTATCTGAAAGATGAAGTTTCTAGAAGTACAGTATGTGAGAAGCAGTTGCAGGCAGCAGCAGGAACTTCAGTAGCAACACGGTAATTCAAGTATTTCCAGTAATTAATCTCATCTACCGTCATACTCTCTGGTCATGATCCTGTATTGAGGCAGTTGCTGCTTGCGTTGGTTATAGTATCATTTACACAGCTGTAAATTTTTCTTTCCTTACACGTCCTACAGCTCCACAAATACAGTAAGAAGATGCTAAAGTCCACATTATCTGTGACGGACAGGAGCTGGTCATCAGGTGTGATGGAAGCGCTGCCGGCTGAACCTAGGGGGCACAACTTGTCTTTATTTCTGCAGCAGAGGAGTCAGATTGTGATGCTTTATGTTTTAAAATATAAGTTTATATTGTTCACATTGTTATCCTTCTGAGAAAGTTGATCGCGGACATCTACAATCTGTAAGACTCAATACACGTGTACATTGGGGTTAATCTGTATATAATACACGTGACAATAAAGCTGAACGAGGAGCCGTTTTTCATCCACCAACTTAAGTTCTGGTATCGGTTCTTAAAATACAAACAAGAAAATTAGAGTGTACTGATGCACTTACGATAAATAATAACATTCACAAACCCTTATGAACATAATAAAACCACAACTCTTCACGGAACAGAACACGAAGCAAAGAACAACAATACCCATGTTGCATAATGCAATGCAGCTTAAATTGGAAGAAATTCCCCCAAATAAATTATTTTTCCAGCCTCAACTTCTGACAGGACTGTCTCCAGCTCACAACCGATGTTTTTTTAATTTGTTTTACTTGTTTTTGCAAGTTCCTTGTTCAGATGAGCGGTTTTTATTGGATAATTATCCTCATTATAATATTCAAATGTATCTAATTGAGGGAGGAGACAGGGAGGAGTGTTGTGCTCCCGCATGTGCGCTCAATTCCACGTTGATTTTTATGGATTTGGGCGTACGCACAGTTTTGAACATCTTTCTTTTTGCATACGCAACAATTCCATGCAGGGATTCACGTTGAAATCCATGCACTCTTTGTACAAGAGGCCCCAGGTCTGCTTTACTGATCCTCTGTGGCGCCGGAGAAAGCGACACAACCTGCACTTACAACATGTTGGCAATGCACACCTTAAATGTTGATGACACTGAAAACAGTCCCGCTCTGTTAGAAACTGATCCCACAGCCGGTTGATGGTCCAGCCTCCACTTTCATGTGTTTCTGTGTATGATCTAGGGATGCAAGGATGCATACGTTTCATGAAGGAAGTCTGCATCTGTAATCTTCAAAAAACGTGTTTAGAAGCTGTGAAATGTGCTGGCAGCTTCGTCTAGGCCCCTGTATGAACCGGGATACGGATCAGTGACGTTCATCCGCTGATTCAACAATGAATGACATCTTCATTGGTGGTGTTTTTTTTGACAAAAACCCGTCAGTCAGTGAGCTTACCGTGAGATAAAGATCAAGAACCACTGCGGTGCTTTGGTGTCTGACTCTGCAACTGAATCAGCACTAATGTGCCGTAGATAATGAAATCCCGTCTTATTCATAAACGGCGAGCCGACCTCTTCCATCCAGGGTTCAGGATCCTAACCTCTCCCAGTGGGACGGGTCGGCGGCCGAGCTGAACCTCTGGATTATCCCCTGCTGCTTCATGAGAAGCAAAGGACTTGGAGTTCACTACGGAAGAGTATTAGGGCCAGGCAGGAGAAAAATAAAAATAATATTTTAGAGGAGGAAGATTTTTCTTTCATTATGCACTTTGAGAAAAAAGTCGAAATGTCGAGAAAAAAGTTGAAATGTTGGGAAAAAAGTCGAAATTAATGTTGAAGTACAATTTCGAGGAAAAAGTTGAAATGTTGAGAAAAAAGTTGAAATTAATGTTGAAGTACAATTTCGAGAAAAAAGTCGAAATGTTGGGAAAAACAGTCTAAATTAATGTTGAAGTACAATTTCGAGAAAAAAGGTCAAAATTTCGTGAATAAAGTTGAAATGTTGAGAAAAAAGTCGAAATGTCGGGAAAAAAGTAGAAATGTCCGGATTAATATTGAAGTACAATTTCGAGAAAAAAGTCGAAATGTTGACAAAAAAGTCGAAATGTCGAGGATAATGTTGAAGTACAATTTCGAGAAAAAAGTCAAAATTTCGTGAATAGAGTTGAAATGTTGAGAAAAAAGGTGGAATTTCGACTTTATTCATGAAATTTCGACTTTATTCACGACATTCCGACTTTTTTCTCGACGTGCACAATAAAAAAAAATCTTCCCCTCCCAAATATTTTTTCTCCTGCATGGCCCTAATATTACTCTTCTGTAGTTCACAGTACTTCTAAGATAAGTGTTTTTACGTCTAATGATGTTGTTAAAATGCATTTTGGAACGATTCAAGAACAGATCGTTTTCTTCCTGCATCTGTCCTTCGTCATAAACAAGTCTAAACAGCTTAGGGGAGGTCTCCTCGCTGCCTGTTTCACCGAGCATGTTTCTCACAGGGAACTGATATTAAATGTGGTTATTGATTCACGTTTTTCACACAAATCTGAGAGGTGTTTGACATCTTTGTAGCATGAGACCAGCGGGAGCCGGCGAGGCTCCATGTGAGGTTGTTGTGCTGCACTCAGGCAGATATCACCTGCAACCAGCTGCACATTGAGAATATATGTGTCTGTAAGGAGGAGAGACAAAGCGGTGTAGGGGGGGGGGGGCGGCTCGGCGACGGCGTAAGTGTGGGCGTATCGACGCCGGGAAAGTTGTGGGGGAGATAAAGAAGCAGGCGCCGGCACCTCGGCTATTGCTCTGGGAGACATTTCTTCGTCTCTTTTTCAATTTACAGTTAATGAGATTTTCAGCAGCCGCTCCGTGTTTCTGTTGTTAGTGTTTATCCCATTTTGTCTTCACGGCCCCATCTTTAATACCGCCGCAGTGCTCCCCGTCGGAGCTGGATGGGCTCGTTTGTAAAAATAGCTTACTGCCTCAAACCTGCATGTGCCTGTCACTGACAATGCTGTGTACGCGTGTGTGTGTTTATATATATATAAAGTATATAATGTGTTTACCAAAGGGGCAGGCATCATGCAGTGGATGGTGTGTGCTTTTCCTCATGTCCTTTTGCAGTTTTTTGATTTTTTTTCTGCCAACAGACATTTATTTCCATTCATCAAGCCACAAGACTCCTCTGCAGCCCCCCCACCCCCCTCTTCTGATTTGTCTCAGTCATAGCAGCTTTCTGTTCCCCTTTTAGCCGAAGCTGTCAGGGAGAAGGAACGCCGAAGCTGCGTTTCTGGATCCGCATCCAACAAATCACCGATCGGAGCCGACGCTACAGCTTTCACTCTCAAGACCTCGGCTTGAACTCGCAAGATGGAGACACAAAAAAAAAAACATAAAAAATGACTGCAATTAAAACTGATGAGGAAAAAAAATGACAAGGAAAACATGAATATGTGTGAAACATGGTAATTAGTTAATCGGGTACTTAGTTTCTCATCTGCGAGATGCAACTTTAATCATTCACACAGAACTAAGTGCACATTAGAAGCAGCTCATTATTGGGATGTTTATTTGAGGAATAGGTTTCAGGTTTCCCAGAGGAGACATGTGCAGGTAGAAGGGGCTCATCATTTCGTGAATATTAATAACATAACTTTTGAGAAACATGGCTGATGGAGCTGATGGAGCTGATGGAGTCGGAGGAACGTGTCACCAACCGGGCAGGTCTGTTGAAATGAACCGATCAGCAATCGAGCTGCACGTCAACAACGATGCACAGACATCACACAGTGAACTAGGGCTGGCCAACGATAACGATAATATCACCATACACGATATTGTAAGAAATTTCATCAACGATATATCACGATATATGTGACTGAAAAAGAAAAAATACTCATAAAAAGGAAAATGTCTGTAGTTATGCATTTATTCAATGCCAAAACTTCATACAATGTACAAAGAAAGTGCATTTGTATAGTTCCTCACTGCCTGCTAGGCTTCTAAATGTAAACACTGTACAGCTGGACAAATTAAAGTGCATGAACAATAGTGCGGTGACAACCACGTAAATCCATTATGTCTGTTGTAATAAAATATCATTATATTTGCCGTCAGTTTATCAATTGTTTATCACGACAGAGAGCCCAACAATATATTGCAATATCGATTTTTCCCCCCCCCACCACTACAGTGAACAGGTCGGTGCTCCACGTCAGTCTACGCCACATAACTGGGTGACCGGCGGTTCATTTATGCGTGAATGACGTGTTTGACGCATTACAAGCAAGGCAAGTTTATTTGTATAGCGCAATTCAACACAAGGTAATTCAAAGTGCTTTAAATCAACATTAAAAGCGGCAAGACACAATTAAACAGTAAATAAATAAAATGATTAAAGCTGCAAGCAGCGATGAACGGGCCCTCGCACCCTTGTGCACGTTCAGGCTGCAGTGGAAGCTTGTATGACTTGATGTAGATTCTTCAGACCTGGACATTTAGCGGATGAAACCACCCACAACTCTATATCAAACCATTCAAAAGTTATGGCAGAAAATAGGAACTATCTGATATGGACCAATCAGAAAAAGGGACGGGGCTAATTCATGCTAATGAAGGTCAAGTACTCAAAACTGAGTCCGATGACACCACCCATGACTCTCTATGTCAAACCATTCAAAAGTTATGGCAGAAAGTAGGAACTATCAAATATGGACCAATCAGATGAAGGGAGGGCGCGCTTTTTGGCGTCTATCGTCGCCACGGTAACGCTTTTGACTGAGATAAGTAATCCGCGTCGTCGCAGGATGGAGACGCACATTTTTATATATAAAACACCTGGGTGCACATTACGGTTTGGGCGAAGAAGCGGCCGAAGAAATGGCATAAATTGCGCCAAAATTACACGATTAATTCAAAATGGCCGACTTCCTGTTCGGTTTCAGCCATGGCGCCAAGAGACTTTTCTTTAAGTTGCGACATGATACAGGTGTGTACCGATTTTCGTGCATGTACGTCAAACCGTATTGTGGGGCTTGAGGCACAAAGTTTTCTAGGGGGCGCTGTTGAGCCATTTTGCCACACCCATTAATGCAAACCATTAAATATCACATTTTTTGCCAGGCCTGGCTTGCGTGCAAAATTTGGTGACTTTTTGGGCACGTTTAGGGGGAAAAAAGGCCCTCATTTCGATGATCGATGACATGGACAACCCCCTCCCTTGAGTAAAGGACCGTCATTTAGATTCATCTTTGAACATGTGGACGGTGTGTTTTACCTCAGCTCCATGTTTGAGTGTGTTATTAAAAGGTTGTCCAGAATCCTGCGCTTTCCAATGTGCTGAATGCTCAGATTCCTCCTTCACGCTCGGCTGGCTGTTATCTCTGGCAGCAGCAACGGCCCTTGGAGCTGCAGCATCTCTGACTGTTATTACTGTGGAGGTACACAGTATCTCTAATAACACATCTCTTAACTTTTCCGATGGGTGTCTCCTGGCTGGAGGCGGCCGGGCCTCCGTGTCGTCCTGTAGACGCCGTGCGTGCTCGCGTATCAGATGAGGAAGTGACATGTGTACAGATGATGTTTGCTGGAGGTAAAGATGCCTGTTTGTTTCTGTAAGATGAGCCATATGTCTCAGACTGTCGGGAGTCACCGTGTGCTCTTGTGTAGTCGTGTGTGTGTGTGTGTGTGTGTGTGTGTGTGTGTGTTTTAATGCAGCTTTCCACCGTGAGCGTATGAATTTTCAAACACTGCCCGGGTGCTTTTGAGGTATTTATTATGAGGTAACATTTTGCATCATTACTCGGTGTCTGGAGAGATAAAAGCAGGCAGAAAGGAGTCATCATATCGGATTTTATTGATGTTATGACTTGAGCTGGAGGCAAGGAGACCGTTCGTCACCTTCCCTTCCTCTGTCCTCCTCTTCCCTCCCGTTGCCCGTTAAAAGGAAACTTGTTGAGAGGATTTCTGGGGAAGTAACAGGCAGATTGATAAAGTGGAATCAGAATCTGCTTGAAAGGAGCGTGTTTGTCGCAGTTAAAGTGAGATGATAACAGTGTTTTTCAGGTCTGCTTGTTTGATCATCTGAATCTAAAGATAAATGCCAGTGAGACCAACTCCCTCCCTTTAGAATGAAGTTTATCTGTTACATTTCAAGTCAATCATAAAGTTTCACTCAGGAAGTGGTAGTATGCAGTTGTTTTCCCTCCATGTCTGACAGTAATGTGTTCATTGCGTTATTTAAAGTGAGAGGTCTCTAAGTCGACTGTGAAGCCTCTGAAATGCTAAGCAGTGTCATTGAGTTCATTTGAGGCCCACAAGTGTCTCCCTGGATCACAATTTAGGAAAGTCCAAATAAATCTACTAAGATATCAGGAAAAAAATGTCATGTTTTACTGCAGGAGAGACTGGTGCACTTCACAAAATCAACATGGGGAAAGAAGATTATGTGTATACACTGAAGCAGCATAGCGAGACGTTTAATTGTTTAATTAGGATCCCCATTAACTACAGCATGACTGCAGCTATTCTTCCTGGGGTCCGCCAACATTTTAAGATAATAGAGTACTAAACATAACATAATAAAAGCAAACCAAATACATTTCCACTAGATAAAGAGAATATCAAATTAAAAGTACTCTGCAAAAAAAGCAGAGACCATTCCACAAAATGAAGGAAATGAGAACAAAACAAAAACACTGCACAGTTAAGAGTTCATCTGAGGTCGTCAAAAAGTCTGAAAAGCAGTCCACAATTTCATTCCATTTGTCCACAATTTCATTTCATTTGTAGTCTAGACCTTCAGTCTAGAGGGCTGCATTGGGACCCAACGCAAATCTCAAACAGGGTCTTTACAAAACTAAGACAAAACTAAGACAAAGTAACTGCGATATTTGGAGAAACTGCGTTTAGTGTCTGTGGAGCATCTTGGAAGAGAGACGCGGGATTGCAACATTCTCTTCCTCCACAGATATGTAATGGCCAAGAGATTCATTTGTTAAATTAATTTGTTTCATTCTTTAACTTTGTTTATTTTATGTTATTTATTAGTGTTATTTGAGCCACTCACAGCTACTCTCGTTGCTATAACCTCAATCACATCATTGATGCGCAAAAGGTGAAATAGCTTGTGGATGACAATGATGCATCTAACTTTCGGTCAGGTGACCTATGAACTGTCAATTATCCATCCAGCTCCACAATGATCATGTTAACATGAAATCAGATAGATTTGTCTGGACATTTCTGTTGCGGGACGGGAGAAGACCATGCATCAATCAATGCATCTCTATTATTGTGCGGGCATGAATTCTCAGAGTTTTGTGGATGCGGGCGAGAGTATAACACACACGTTGCGGGTGGTAATGGTCAGAAATTCAGCGGGAGCAGGATGAAGAAAACAGTCCCGCGCAGGGCTCTAGTGGGCAGCACGGAGGAGGCATCTATCAGCCCTGTCAGGAGGAATGGGCCAAAATTACAGTAGTTTATAGTTCTAACACTTTTTCATGTCTACCAACATGCTTGAGTCAATTTGAAGGTAACTTTCGCGTGTAATAACCATGCCTATATGGTTATAAATAGATAAAATGTTCCTCTAAACTGACTTGCATCATGTCACGATTGGATTTGCTTTTCCATTTTTCTCAAAAACGTGCCACGGACATTGTTTACCTCCACAGAATTTGTTGGTTTGCCAATTCATTGTCAACGCGGTGCCACATGAAGGATACAGAAAATAACTCTTGAGTGGGCCGCCTTGTTTCTGAACAAACCCAGCAGCAGCGCTTCCAGAAGGAGAATACGCTTTGTTCCCGGTCTGTTTGCACGTGCAAGTCACTGCAAAAGCATCTCCTCAGTCCGCTGCTTTGGAGATGGTTGGCTTTAATGTGCTGGTTAATGTTCCTCTTTTTTCTCTTTTACACTCTTTTTACCAGTTCATTTTCTTAAAAGCTGTTGCAGTACTTTGTGTGCTTGTGCTTTCAGCCTAATCTAATCATGCGGCCTCACAGCACAGACACCTCCGTGGGATTTCTTTGAAGCAGCAAGTGGCGACGGCGGCAGCAGATCAGGCAGGGGCTGTCTGCACAATTAGGCTGCATGATTACATTAGACTACACACGCCGCTGTCACCGCTTTTAAAGCTCGACAAGTGATCTGAACTTGTGTAATTGTGTGCTGTCGCCTCAGATAGACGGTTTATCTGGCTGTCAGGTTGGTAACTGTTTCCACACGGTGACAGCAGCAACTGTGATCAGCGGCATTCACCTTCATTCACTTCATTCAGTGTTGTCATCCTTTGTCAATGAAAAGAGCTCAATGCATATGCAAAACAATGTTCAGAATAAAAAGCTGTAGGGAGTGAGTCTTTAGATCATTTTCAAGGTGTAAATTGATCTTTTGACTTTGACTGGATCTTGCTGCGCCCCGTGCACGGGCCTCCGACACGATCCACGCATGTTAACCTGATTCATTACCTGCCTGGATATGCAGAGCGGCTGTCATTTGGTGTGTGAAAAACCTTTTCCTGTCCTTTGTGATTATGTCAACATATGGTCAAAATGGCTCACATGCTCAATTAGCCTTCGAGCATCAGAGAACATCCCTGCTTGGGAAAGCCAGCGGTGCACAGCGTCAGTGGCGTTTGGATGATTAAAGCCGAGCGAGATAGTGGGCACGGGCTGCAAAGTTTCTGAAGGACTCAGAGCTTCCAGCACTTAAACTGCATTATTATTACTCTCATTTTCCTGAGTCAGCTCCTTGTGTCACTGTGGTTTTATGGCTGCTGGGAGACTGAACTGAAGGATTAAGGAGTCATAACAGGTTGTTTCATGTACAGTGTCACCTCTAATTTCTGTTTCTAGCAGAATGAAATGAGCCATTAGGCCTGACCTATCTACCCCACTTTCGTTGGAGACCGTTTCTGATGTCACGGTGGACGCTGGCTGCTCGCTGAAGCGGTGGGCTGGAAATTTCCTCAACTGTCAACTGTCAGCAGAACGTGGAGGTGTTTGGGAGCGACCGCGACTCGGCCACGTAAACTGACGGAACGGGGTCAGCGGATGCTGAGGTGCATGGTGCGAAGAGGTCACCAACTTTCTGCAGAGTCAATCACTACAGACCTCCAAACTTCAGGTGGCCTTCAGGTTACCTCGAGAACAGAGTGCAGAGATGGAGGGGTTTCCACGGCCGAGCAGCAGTGTTGTGCATGAACGAGTTCATTGAACACGTTCATTTCTGTGAGAACGTTGAACTGAACGCAACATATTTGCAAAGAAAGAACTTGAACTTGTTCAGATCTGCAGATCACGAACTGGAATTTAAACTGTTCAAATTATGTGAGTTTCAGCTTCACTGTTTAAGTCCAATTATTACGGAATACATTTCACCAGGTCCAAAGACAAATGCTTTAAAGAGAACTTTCATATATCGATCATTGGCTCTTAACCTGCCCCAAAACCTCTGCAATACCCTTTTCAGTAAACTTACTTTTAAAAAGAAGTTAAAATTGTATTTGTCACTGTAAGGTTTTTTTTTTTTTTTTGTATTTTGTTTTTGTTTTTTTTGTTTACCATGCTTTTTTAACAACTCCCATCATGTAACTTGTTTTTAAATTGTAAGGTTTTTTAGTACTGAATACTGATATTAATTAATGTTGTATTTGTAAATCTATTTTGTATGTCTTTTATGTGGACCCCAGGAAGACTAGCTGGTCGCTACGGCGCCAGCTAATGGGGATCCCTAATAAAATCAAATCAAATCAAATCAAATCACCAGCGGCCGGCGTACACAGTTAAAATACTTGACGAGACGACAACTTCACACTACATTACCCACAATGCAGTGCACACACTAGCATAGCAACGGGCACCATCTCCATGGCAACGGCGGCCCGAGCCCGGTGCATCTTTACATGACCAGTGAAGAGAGAGACGTTGCAGACGCAGCGTCAGCGAGACATAGGATGATGATCCTTATCATTATCTGAGGGAATTTTACACATCGTCTCCCAAAGAGTCCGATGGTAAAAATCTGACCTTTCTGTGCAAATTATGTCCACCTGCGCTGAGAAAACAAGTCTGAGCGTCAACTTCACATTAGAAACGTCATGTGGAGTTAAAGCATCCGTCCAGTGGGAGAAAATATCTGCAAGTCTTTGACAATCAAACAAAGTGATCAGGAAAGACCAAGAAAACCCAACAGCCCCAAACGACCCCAGTCACTGCTGCTCCTTCAGGGGGAGGATTTACCTCCAACAGGTAGAAACACTGATAATGGACCACATTGTTGGAGATTTACAGTCTCTGAGAAAAGTTGAAAAGCCACTAGGACAATAATGATTGTAAACAGCAGGGTCTTCAACCCTGGTCCTCGGGACCCCCTGACCTGCATGTTTTAGATGTTGCCCTGCATCAACACACCTGATACAAATGACTGTGTCAATAACAGATTTGTGCAGACCTGGATGACACAACCATTGAAGACATCTGGCTATACAGTGAACAGTTTTAGGACAGGGGGCGTTTCATTCGTACTTCTCACCTAAAATGATTGAAATGAACTGAATTTGAACTAGTTCAAAATGAAAACGGTGAAATATGAACGTGAATTGTTCATTTTTAAACCATGTGAACTGAACGTTGAACTAGTTCATGAGAAGTATGAACTAGCCAGAGACGTTCTATAAACCGAGACAGCCCACTACGGTTGTGTTTCCTGTATCTGTGTCACGTGACTGCCACGCCCCCTTAGGAGACAGGAAGTAGGTCTTGAGTCCATTGAGTCCTATGGGAAAAGTGAACGTGAGCACAGATTATTACCAATTCCTTCGCCCCATAGTAACCTAAGTAAATATGGGACCCATTTTTCAAAAGCCACAAACCTTCTGAACATTCTGACACCAAAATGGAAATTTTCAGACGGACAGATTAGGAGAAAATGAACTTTGTTTGAGACCTGTCTCTGTCTGAGCAACACATTCTCGCGAGATTTGGCTCTCATCGTTTTCCCATCGGATAAAATGAAGTTTAAAACTAATATAAAACTTGCTTCTTTGGTTAATAATACTGTTATTTTTATTATTGAAGCCTTTTTTGGAAGAAAGTTGTACTGTATCTAGTGTTGTATGTTCCAAAACGATGTGGGGAGAGGGGCGGCCACGCCCACTTAGGAGACCGGAAGTGTATACCATTCCATACCATTGGCAGTTAACGGCAATGCGCTATCTTGTGTATAGAGGATCTTTGAACTAGCACAACACTGCTGAGCAGTGGTGTAAAGCACGCCGCCGCTGAACTCGGAGCAGTGGAGACGCGTTCTGTGATGAATAACCTTTCTCCATCTGGCAATCTGATGAACGGGTCTGGGTTTGGCGGTTGCCAGGAGAGCGGTACTTGTCAGAAGTGTAAAGTTTGGTGGAGGGGGGATTGTGGTGTGGGCTTGTTTTTCAGGAGGTGGGCATGGCGCCTTAGGTCCAGTGAAAGGAATGTTTCAGCATCCACAGAGATATGGGACAAGTCCACTCTCCCAACTATGTGGGAACAGTTTGGGGCTGGCCCCTCCCTCTTCCAACATGGCTGTGCACCAGTGCACAAAGAAAGGTACATAAAGACCTGGATGACCTTGACTGGCCTGCACACAGTCCTGTTCTCAACCCGACATGATGAATTAGAGCGGAGACTGAGGCCTTCTCGTCCAACATCCGTGTGACTTCCCATAAACTCCTCAAAATCTCACTCCTAATCCTCTTGGACAACCTTCCCAGAAGAGGTGAAGCTGTTATAGCTGCAAAGGGTGGATCAACGTCATAATGGTACACGCTTGGATTAGGAATGGGATGTCACTTTAGTGACTTACATATGTATATATGTAAGACTTCGTGGAGGCTTCACGTCGGACAGTTCACGCCCCCGCATCGTCCATATATTTATGTTAATGTACACCTTGAAGGGCATTGTCCCGCTTATACCACGGTCACTTACCAAAAAACATAAATATTAAATCAGTTATTCATGCTTTAATGTGTTTTCAGTGTAAATCATTAGTTTTATAACAAGCCACAGCTGAGCGGCTGAGCGACTATTTAATCTCTCGTCTGCAACCGTCTGCAACCGTTTTTTAACAAGCCATAACTCAGTTTCCTTGGTAACAGGAGATATTTTAGTCCACTCAGCTCCGCTCGGCTATTTTCTTTTCTCTCCTCTTCTGCATCCCAGTCATCAAAATTGTTAAATTCACCAGATAAATTAAAAGAAATGAGAAAATCACTCATGTCCCCGTCCTGCGGTAGCCGGCTCTTCTTCTCTGAATCTCCGTTGCCGTGGTTACCACCTGACAGTTGATCCAGCGCAATGATATTAAAGTTATCAGGCAATTTGACTGAACTTGTTTTCTAGGTGTAGATTATAATTTATAACCTACACCTGCCAGCCAATCAGAATCGAGTATTCACACAGACCGTGGTATAAACATATATATATGTAACCTTTGCCACAACATGGCATCATGGCTATGATGTGTTATTATTAGTGCTGTCAAGTGATTAAAAAAATGAGACATTAATAAATAAAGATCTGTAATCAATTAATCTAATTAATCTCTTTTTAATCTCACCTAAAAATTGCTGAGAAAAGCCCTCAACTTGAGGTGTTTTCCTTTGAATTCTTACATTCTTGTGGCAGATCAAAACATCGCTATATAACAACAAAAAGTGGCTTTAAAGTAATTTATTTATTTATTTAACAGACTTGAACAGATGCAGTCCTAGCCGTTTACATCCACTTGGCAGGAACATTCGCCAGCCTCTCTGTCGCAGACGTGCGCATGCGCGCAGTGCTCTCCTCCAGGTCGGCGGTTTGAATTCCGCTCCGTCCCAGTTGCTGTCGTAGTGTCCTTGGGCAAGACACCTTACCCACCTTGCCCCGTGTGAATGTGTTTGAGTGTGTATGAATGTTGGTGGTGGTCGGAGGGGCCGTTTGGCGCGATATGGCAGCCACGCTTCCGTCAGTCTGCCCCAGGGCAGCTGTGGCTACAAACGTAGCTACCACCACCGGTGAGGATGTGTATGAATGAATGAATGTCTCTTTAAATCGCTCTGGGTGCCTTGAAGGAAGCTATATAAAACCAAGCTATTATTATTACTCACCCCTCCATGCCTGTCCAGCTACAACGGGAGCCTACCAGCGCTAACCACGCCACAGCCAATCATCGTCCACTTCAAGGTGGGACTGACCGTTGTACAAACACAGATTTCACAATAAAGGCAACTCGCAAACAGAAAAAGTAAAATTAGAGATTAAGAATAGATTAAGCGATTAATCAACATAATGCGCTAGATATGCCTGTAATCAATGAATGGCAATTAACGCGCTAATTTGACACCAGTATCTTTTGAAGCGTTTGAGGTTCAACTCCGTCAGACATCACGTTCTCGCCGCCTCTCGTTGGTCGGTGAGGGACACGGGCGACCACATCGGCGAGATTCTCTTTGTTTTTTCTGAGAGTTTAGTAGTGCTTTTGTGTGTGTGTCTTTAAATCTCAACATCCTTCTCTGTGTTTATCTGAGACAGTCATTTCCTCCTCAGTCAGTCGGACCTCTCAGGGGAGGTGAATCATTCCACTTGACCATTTTTCCCTCTTTCCCCCGTGAGAGCCAATGAGAGGGATTTTAACTGCAGCCTGTTTTGTCTCTGCTGCCTTTTGCTGCCGTGTTTATTCATGCTGTGCGTCTTTGCTAGACCCCCTTTGAACGCATGTTCGATGGGTACGTGCGTACTTTCATGGTGATTTGCTTCTTTAGATGATTGTATTTTTGTGCCCATTTATAGGTAGAAGATATTGGTGATATATTTGTTCTCCGTGAAAGCATCAGAGCTGTTGTGGATCAAGATCATTTAATCCAACAAACATGCTCTGTTTTATCCTGCTCAGAGCTCCTTCAAAGAAGTTGTACTGTTTACAATCCTTTATACATTTTTTAATGCCTCACTCTGTCTGAAAATGTACTTTGCGATTCTTTAAAACTGTGATTTTGTCAATATGTCCCTTATTTTTGCTTTAATTGTATGGAATTAAAAATGTTCATGCCGTCTGAGATGACACAATGACCCGATACAACTAAAAAGAAAGAAAAAGAGAGAAATGAGCCAAACATTATGTCTCTGTTCTCAAACCCACACAGAAGTCAAACAGAGTTCAAGAGCTGGGATCATTTGTTATCCTGACCCGTTTTACAGGCGTTCTTTATCCTAGAAATGTTCAGCCTGTGGCTGCAAAATTAGACATCACGGGGCGAAGTTGTTTATCTTACCACACAAGAGATCTTTTTTCTTTTAAAATGTTGCAAAAGATGCCAATGAAAACATTAAAATGATGGAGAAACAGAAAAAAGTGAAATAATCTTGTCATCCAACTGCTTTTTGCAGTAATAAAAAACCCATTTATAATAAGAATATGAGTATGAACCTATCATACTTAACTAATATTTTACACTCTGGTGTTTACTTCACGTGCATTTCTCAGTGGTGGACCTCTGGTATAACATTATTGCCACTGCCGGCTCAAGGTTCTAAGATATGAAGTCCAAATTCTGTGGAGAGGCCCACTCCCACAGTTTGGTAGAATAAGGGCCAATCCCAATGTTCACCCTACTTTCTTCCACTAGCCCTCACTCACTACCACTTCACCCTGAAAATAGGTAGGGCCCTTGTAATCTTCCCTAGGGATTGGGACACCACTTCCTACGTCACTGCGTGTTTTACGTTCGGGTACGTAAGCGACTGCGTAGTTAAGTTTGCACATACGTCACACCATATCAGGAAGCCCAGAGCTAAAAGCTTTAGTTTTAATTTCCACTGTAGTGCTGTTAATATGCCACTTTATTAAGTTTTAACATTTTTTCAGGCGTAAAAGTAACCGTTAAGATCCCCAACCTGGGCTCAGTTTATACCCCTGTTAAGAAATTTGCTCCGATGTTTTCGGGGATGAGAATAGCCGCCGGCGATTTATGGTTCCGCGTTAAATCGACGCAGACCCTACGGCGTAGGCTCTGTGTTGGTGTAACGCGGAACCACGCGAGCAAGCGAGTGATTATGTACATTCACTGAGTGAATATTATGAAAGTAAAATATATTTTTCTCACTAGAAGATGTAATCAAAACGCATTTTTATGCAGAAACTAACTCAAAATATTGATTTTATTCACAAAAAATTTTAAATGTCCGCCATGTTTTTTTGTTTGATTCAGTCTGCAAATGATGAAGTAAAGCATTCTGGGAAATTTTATCTAGTCCTCCATCACGAAGTCAGCATCTGAAATCCCTCGCTTTTAAGGGCTAGATTCATACTCCCTAGCCCTCGTTATGTCCACTACCCCTACATGCAAAGAGGAATTGGGACAACACGGGATCGCGCAAAATTTAGGGGTAGGGCTGAAAAGTAGGGCTAGGGGGGGGGTTGGGATTGGCCCTAAAAGACATAACCCACGCGACGACATCAGGCGTGACGGCTGACCTTCTGCTGATCACTGCACAGACAACTCAAGCAGTCACGCAGCTGAAGGCAAAGTTGCGTGACTGCTCTCGTGCGTGAGCACAAACCTCTGGGTTTTCCAGACCACCGGATTTAAGGTTCGAGCCATCATTGATGCCTGATGCTTCGAGATATCGATATCATGTTTGGAGCAGCATGGTGGCTTAGGGGTTAGCACTGTTGCCTCACAGCAAGAAGGTTCCTGGTTGGACTCCTGGGGCTGACAGGAGTGTTTTGTGTGGAGTTTGTATATTTTCCTCATGCTTGGCTGGGCTTTGTACAGGTCCAATGTCCAATAACACAGTATATGTGTAACATGTCTGTGGCGACCCATCCAAGCTGTAACCCTGCCTTGGTACCCCTGCCTTAGTGCCCCTGCCTTGGTACCCCTGCCTTAGTGCCCCTGCCTTAGTGCCCCTGCCTTAGTGCCCCTGTCTTTGTACACCTGTCTTTGTATCCCTGCCTTAGTGCCCCTGCCTTAGTGCCCCTGCCTTGGTACCCCTGCCTTAGTGCCCCTGCCTTAGTGCCCCTGCCTTGGTACCCCTGCCTTAGTGCCCCTGCCTTAGTAACCCTGCCTTTGTACTCATGCCTTAGTGCTCCTGCCTTAGTGCCCCTGCCTTGGTACCCCTGCCTTTTGTACCCCTACCTTAGTGCCCTTGCCTTGGTACCCCTGCCTTAGTGCCCCTGCCTTAGTGCCCCTGCCTTGGTACCCCTGCCTTAGTGCCTCTGCCTTAGTGCCCCTGCCTCAGTGCCCCTGCCTTGGTACCCCTGCCTTAGTGCCCCTGCCTTAGTGCCTCTGCCTTAGTGCCCCTGCCTCAGCGCCCCTGCCTTGGTACTCCTGCCTTAGTGCCCCTGCCTTGGTACCCCTGCCTCAGTGCCCCTGCCTTGGTACCCCTGCCTTAGTGCCTCTGCCTTGGTACTCCTACCTTAGTTCCCCTGCCTTAGTGCCCCTGCCTTAGTGCCCCTGCCTTGGTACTCCTGCCTTAATGCCCATGCCTTAGTGCACCTGCCTTGGTACCCCTGCCTTAGTGCCCCTGCCTTAGTGCCCCTGCCTTGGTACCCCTGCCTTAGTGCCCCTGCCTTAGTGCCCCTGCCTTCCGCCTGTCACGAGGTGGGATAGCCTCCTGTGACCTTGTGTTGGTAACAGCTCTTGAAACCTGGAAGCCCTCTCAGATCCACGAACAGACGTTGCATTTCTCTGCTAGTTAAAAGCTGGGCTTTCTTCGTTTTCAAACTCCAAACCACACTTTTATACAGTATTCTGCTCACCACAGACAAAAGACACCAGGATGCCCCACTTTTGCACCTTCTGGTCAGCAGCAGCTTCCTTTGTTCGCCTCTTTTGTTGCTGATAAGAGAAAACTTATTACAGTGTGCAGTCCACCTCTATAATTTTGTCTAGTTTAGCATCTGAAGACTGTATGGAGCAGTAAATGACAGCCTTTGTGTTTTAATTGCAGGGCAAAGAGAACTTTTGTGTACAAAGAAAATACAAATATTTCATACCTCAAGATAAACTAAGAACTTTATGAGTGCTTCAGACATGGGCGATGTTTGTGGTCCCTGAGGAATGAATGTTTCAGGTCAGGGTCATTCATCTATGAATGCATGATTTTTGTGTAGTGGAGACATCAGTGTTTAAATAACATAAAAGGTCTGTTGTGATATATTTCTACCACGTATATAGCTCAATATTTATTCTTCCTCCAGTTTGCTCAGACTTGTCTCATGTTTGGTGCCAGTTTCTTGTTGCCAACAGCTAGTTAATCAGCACCGGTCACATTAGCCACATCAGGAGACATGTTAAGTAAACAATCAGAGAACCCTTGAGCAAAAAGCCTCGGATGACTTGTCTCTTTCCAGAAATAGGCACATTTTTCCTGAAGGTGCTCATCTCATCACGTCATATTCTGTGTAGAGCTCTGTCGGTGTGCATTTCCAGATTGCATCTACTTTTGTGTATAGCACAACAACACCCACGCATAAAGAATATTTACTGTTTGTGTGCTCATCACCGGCAGCCCCTGAGACACCTGAGCATCCCCACTACTTACAGTAAATCCGCTCCATGTGCAGTTTGAGTGTCTGTACATCCAGCCTCTCAACACGGAAGCTGAAGTGTGGCCCGATTAAACCCGTCGGCTTCCTCACACGGGGCTGTTAGAAGGCATGACGCGAGTCTGCCCACACAAAAATGTATTGAATGAAGCTTTACCTTCGTCTTTTGCTTTCACATATATTTTGTGCATCATTTCATGTTTTTACATTTGTTCTAGGGCAGCACGGTGGCTTAGTGGTTAGCACTGTTGCCTCACAGCAAAAAAGGTTCGACTCCCAGGCCCTGCGGGGTCTTTCTGTGTGGAGTTTGCATGTTCTCCCTGTGTTTGCGTGGGTTCCGTCCGGGTGCTCTGGTTTCCTCCCACAGTCCAAAAACATGAATAGGCTACTAGGTTAACTGATTATTCTAAATTGCCCGTAGGTTTGAGTGTGAGTATGCATGGTTGTTTGTATATATGTGGCCCTGTGATGGACCGGCAACAGTGGCGGCTGGTGATAACATTTTTTGGGAGGGCGAGTGGGGATTACAACACAACTATAAACTCTACTTGGACATACATTTTTTTGTTATTTTTTATTACATATCACTACATATACTACATATACATATACTACATATACATGTAGCATATTTTACATAAACATATTTAAAATTTTTAAAGTAACAAAATAACATATTTGAACCATTTTTCAGATTTTTTCAGTTATTATATAGAGATATTGACAGATATTGTCTGAAAAATGGTTCAAATATGTTATTTGTTATTTGAAAATGTTTTAATTTGTTTTGTTGAGAAAATATGTCTCTCTATTTTTCTTATTTTTGTGAGGGGGGATATATATTGTTTTTCGGCACTACCTTGTTCTCTATAGCTGATAACATGAATTACTCCTATGTGGGATCAATAAAGTTCTTATTTTTGCCATCTGAAAAAAAATTAAATATATTATATTTGGTGCCTAACTGTTTCCCAAGTATATTAGTGCGTGTGTGAATGAATAAATGGAACATAAAACGTACATTTCTTTGTAGAAAAAGGCGCTTTATGAAAATAAGTCCATTTACTTGTATTAGTTTACGGCGCACGCTTGCCACATCCAATATGGCGGCGTCGTTGACGTATCGCAGCAGCTCCATGAGGAGGATACGGATACGGATACATGTCTATGGTTGTGACTCCGTTTGTAGCGAGTGACAGATACAGTCGCACGTCTACACTGTAAGGGCTGTGACTTTGATTGACAGCTCATGAATCAATCAGATTGGATGAAGAATGACAGAAAACACGCTGATTGGCCACGGGCGCAGAGAGCTGCGCCCGGAGGAGAGTCTTTGAGTAACCAATTAGAGACCAGCATGAAGTCACATGGAAGAAAAGTTTAATAACCTGCAATACACACTCATTTGGCCGGCGCCATTGAAACCTATGTATTTCTGTCTGCACAAAAAACAACTCTGAATAAACCCAGTATGGGATGGGAAGGCTTGAAAAAATTAAGTCAGACACATTTTATGAGTGCACTGGAGTGATAATTACTTTTTATTACGTAATTTATCCGTACTGTGTCTATTTTTTTTTTTTCCCCTGTAATTTTAATGGTGCCGGCACCCTAGCGCCCCCTATTGAAAAACCGCCACTGACCGGCAACCTGTCCAGGGTGAACCTGCCTCTCGCCTGAAAATTAGCTATGATAGACTCCAGCAGACCCCCGTGACCCTGTAAAGGATATAGCGGGTATAGATGATAAATGGATGGATGGACATTTGTTCTCACCTTCTACATTTTCATGGTGATGTTGCTTATTGATCAACTTTCTTTCTGCTCTGCAGTTATGTTGAAATGAAAAAAAAGACAGTTGTTGAATGTTTGGCCCTTAAGCTTGACCCTAACCCTCCCCGTCACTGGGGTATGACACGCTCTGGGCTCGATGTCTAAAAGCCTCGATTAACTGTGGCCTGGCCACAGGCCAAACTGGAGTAAAGCACTAATGAAGCAGACAAAGGTTGAGCCTCCATTAGTCCTTTGGGGGTTCCTGCACTCTGCAAAACTGTGGACACAAGGACATCATGACATTGTCAAAGTACATCTATAGAATAATATATTTGAAGACACTACCGCAATAAAAATCATTGGCTGAGCTAAGCTTGAGTTTTGGCTGTGATTTCCAGGTTTGCTGAGCTGCAGCCGGCTCATTTAAACCCACGTCTAAATCATCCAACAGGACAATTACAAATGCACTTGTAGACTTTATAGGGAAAATAACAGCAATAGAAAAGAACAAATATGCAATAGGGGTATTTTTAGACTTGAAAAAAGCTTTTGATACCGTAGACCACGACTTATTGTTGACAAAATTATATAGATACGGAATCAGAGGAATACCTGGATAAGGAGTTATTTACCAAAAGCAATATGTACAACTTCAAGGAGTAAGATCTCAAATACAAAATGTAACCTGTGAGTGTCCCCCAGGGATCAGTGCGGGGTAATTTTCTGTTTATTTTGTACATAAATAATGTATGAATTATGTATACAGTTAAAGACCGTACTATTTGCAGATGATGCAAATGTATTTTGCTGTGGGGAAAACCCGTAACAACTCCTGGATACAGTGGAAGTTGATGAAATGGTTTGACGAGAACAAACTGACACGGAATCTAAGTAAAACAACATTTGTAATCTTTGGAAATCATCAAATCCACCATAATAAGAGACTAAGGACAAATAATACTGTCGAAAGAGTAACTACTATTACATTTCTAGATGTGATAATTGACGACAAACTCAATTGGAAACAGACATCAGATATATCAAAGGAAAGATATCCAGATGCAATAATACTAAGAGCCAAAAATCTCATCAGTGTAGCTTCATTAGGCATTAGGTTCTTTCATATTACCATACCTGACCTACTGTGTGGGAGTATGGGGGAACACATAAAACAAACACAGAAACCAGTATACCTCTTCCAGAAAAGAGCAATTAGAGTTGCATGTGATGCTGAATATAGACAACCAGCCCACCAACTCTTCATCAAAATAAAAGCTCATAGATTCAGAGATCTAGTTGACTTTAAAATAGCACAATTTATGTATACAATAATCAATCAAAAAGTACCACAAAGTATCCAGGGGTTTTTTCATTTGAAGGAAAGTGCATATTCTTTACAGGGTTCATGCATGTTAAAAACACTTAAGATAAGAATAAACACACAGTATCGCTGTAATAAAACATAAAATTACCCCCAGTGATGAAATTAAATCATGTAGAACAATTAGTACATTTAAAAGAATTTTCGAAAAATGATGTATTAAAGATGTATGAGATAGGATGTATAGTTATGAGAGGGATGTGTCTGAAGTTATTCTTTGGAAATAGGTAAAGATTATGTTTGAGTTGTGAAATGGACTGAGCTCATCTTTGATGTGTGATACTATTAAGGACAGATGCTATTTCTCTATTACTGTTATGGGATGGACATCCTACCTCCTGATTATTGTTATGGAATGGATAAAGTACATTTGTTAATCACGGAATCGACCACGAGAAGCTATGTGAGGTAAAATGAAGGGGAAGGGGGCAGGAACATACAGTATATAAGTTAATTTTCATCTTGCTGCTCTTTGCCGTTGTCAGGTCTTTGTTTAAGATATACTTTAAATACAAATATTATACTATACTATCTAAGTTCTCTGGACTGCTAGAGTCGCTCTGATACTGCAAGTTACACAGACTGACATAAAAGAACATCCTATTATCTTCAACGGGCAACTGAAAATCTGTCACGAAACTGGAGTTTCACCAAGAGTCATAACAGGAATACCACATCATAATAATTAAGATAAAACGAACGTCACAAACGGCTCAAGGCTCAAACAACAACCGACTAACAAGTGGACCTATTTAACCCCAGGTATATATATATATATATATATATATATATATATATATATATATATATATATATATATATATATATATATATATAAAACATTTAACATGTATTTAAATGGTTCCATCTTGTTTGGTGCAGTATGACTCGGAATAACCTCTGTAGCCTTGGTTCCTGCTGTATTATGTAATCACATTCTTAGCATGCTTGAATTTTGAGTGTAACAGATGTGAGCAGCCTCAGGTTAAATAGTCTGTTCCCCAGTCCATGTTTGTCTGACTGCTGTCTCCCTGATAAGCATGTGTCCCTGCGTGACCCAGCGGAGGAGTCGGAGCTGGCTGCTAGTCATCCCCATATGTTGCAGACACAGAAATATGCTTCAGAATTAATAACGCTGTGATGTAACCACTTCAGGCAGGTTAGAGGCCACATGCAGCACGGAGCCTGGAGCTGCTAAAGCTTCAATGCCCAAATTTAAGAATTCTTGATTAGAGCACATATTTGGTGAGGTTGGTGTTGGTTTTTCTGTATAAGTGCTTTCTCTTGAGACCACTTTTCCGTTTTACTTTAATGATCGGAGCTCATTTGATATTACACAGGCAACAACCAAACTTAATTGCAGTCTAGAGCCATGATTGTTCAAAGCCTGACCATACCTGTCCCCTAGGGCATGCTTTCAGACATTTGATTTGAAGCATAGCACGTGATGGGTGTTTCTCATACAAGTTGCTTAACACAGTAACAAAGTTTATTTGTTGACTTTGTAATGTGCTTCTTTGCACCTGTGGTGGTTATTGCGTATTCAGATGATGTAATTGTTATTAACTATGTCTCTGTTTGTTCTTCCTCTCCCTGACTGGGTTTGCCACTCACCTCCTCACATACCATTCAGCTTTGAAGTTTCCGTACACATGCACATCCAAATAAATTGAACAGGCCATATTTTTTTTGAATCATACTAAATATTTGTCTTATTCGTATTATTCAGGACCAGACATTTCGTAGAACTACATTTGCAGAAAGATTTTGCATGACCTGAGAGCAATATGAGAGTGTCAGAAGTGTGTGGACAAGAAGGAGTGTAGCTCGAGACTGATCGTCAAAAGCTGAATAACAAAAAAGTCACATCTATTTAGTTACAAACCTATTTTCAGAAAAACCACTGGTTCACTAATATCTGAGCAAGACCATCACGAGTTTTGAGAGACATAGGAAGAAAAACGACCTTCCACTAGGCTCCCTTTCAAACAACCCAAACTAGATTCTGGTGGGGATCAGTAGTTTCACACTTTAAATCAGTTTTGCACCACTCCAAATCCACAACCGTGAATCGCTGTGTTCATTATTTATACAGTCTATGTAAGCCTCTGGCTGGATCTGACTAATTGATCAAGCCTTTCTGATTGTAAAGTCATCCTCGCAGCCCTCTCGCTCGGCCATCTGTGCCTCCCTGCAGCTAGAACAGTGGGATGGCTGCGACGATCCCATCGGTCCTGGCAGTGCGAGTGTGTTTCTGCAGCTCTCTCCCTCTGTAGTCACATGTTTCTCATAAAGGGAAGAATAGGCTGATTTTTTTTCCTGATTTTATTGTATTTCTGTACGTTGCTCTCCTCAACACGGTCTGGAGACAAAGCAGGAAGCCCCCAAGCTCCTTCTCCCTGGCAGCCTCCTTAGTGCCCCTGCCTTAGTGCCCCTGCCTTAGTGCCCCTGCCTTAGTGCCCCTGTCTTAGTGCCCCAGCCTTGGTACTCCTGATTTAGTGCCCCTGCCTTGGTACCCCTGCCTTAGTGCCCCTGCCTTGGTACCCCTGCCTTAGTGCCCCTGCCTTGGTACCCCTGCCTTAGTGCCCCTGCCTTTGTGCACCTGCCTTAGTGCCCCTGCCTTAGTGCCCCTGCCTTAGTGCCCCTGCCTTTGTGCACCTGCCTTAGTGCCCCTGCCTTAGTGCCCCTGCCTTAGTGCCCCTGCCTTAGTGCCCCTGCCTTTGTGCACCTGCCTTAGTGCCCCTGCCTTAGTGCCCCTGCCTTTGTGCACCTGCCTTAGTGCCCCTGCCTTAGTGCCCCTGCCTTAGTGCCCCTGCCTTAGTGCCCCTGCCTTAGTGCCCCTGCCTTAGTGCCCCTGCCTTTGTGCCCCTGCCTTGGTACCCCTGCCTTTGTGCACCTGCCTTAGTGCCCCTGCCTTAGTGCCCCTGCCTTTGTGCACCTGCCTTAGTGCCCCTGCCTTAGTGCCCCTGCCTTTGTGCCCCTGCCTTTTGTACCCCCTGCCTTAGTGCCCCTCTAGCTTTTCTGGGAGTATACTGACGTGTCCCCGACCTACCCAGAGATCTGATCTCAGCTGCATGTCTTGGGCCTTGCCTCGGGGTTCCTCCCAGTGAAACATTCCCGCCAGGAGGCGTCCAGATTCCTGAACCACCTTGGTTTGGCTCCTTCTGATGTGGCGGGCCGCCGACGGTACTCCCAGCCCCTCCTGAATGTCCGGTCTTCTTGCGAATCTTGTTTCCATCACTGCTTACAGTTGGTCACCACAGCTGAGGGCAGGAACATGGATCGACCTGTTAACAGCTACCCACTGCATGTTGGCTTGCAGTCCAGAGTCTGCATCGCTGAAAATGGTCGCACCAACTGCAACTTTAACAGAGAGTGCTACATCTCTTCCCATTTGCTTGTCAAAACGGGAAACTGGTCCAGATAAAAAGCACCGTACAAGAGTTTCCGGCCACCTCGTAGTTTTGTTATCTAAGTGACATCGACATTGATAGACGTGTCACCACAAACTGAGCGTGTTCACAAGCCCGTCATTGATGGGAAACAGTCTACCTGGTACAGTATTGTTAGGATTTTATGAAATTGTTTAAGAGTTTGAAGGGTTTTTCTATAAGATTCTACACTGGTGTTGTTTCTCTATTTGCAGGGTTTAAGTGAAGACAATGAAGAGAAACAGATGTTTTAACACTGATGGGTCTCATCCGTTATCTGGGTTGACATCTCAAGTAGGAAGCAATAAACAGGGACATAGGGCTGAAGGTCTGATATTTTGGGCAGCTGGCTCCACCAATGGGGTGAAGAACACCTCCCTTTTTAGTATAAATACAACTGGATTGATCACCACTGGGTGCATTTACTCTCCTACCTTTGTGACCGGCCGGAAAACATTGTGCATTTTATAATAAAGTTTGTAATACCTTTGATTCTGTTCACTGGTTTTCTTATTGTGCACCAGACAAGCGAACACGCAGGATCTTACAGTGTGTACAGTAGTGTTGAAAGTGAAAGCTGCTAACTGTGCAGCTGCAGTCAGTAAAGGACACTGTTGTCAGGACTTGACGTGCACAGTACACAGTGTCCTTACAGGCCGGTTCATGTTTCTGCTATTCTGTAACCGCAAACTGAGAAATAATCTCCTTCCTCTCTTTGTCTCCGTCTGTCTCTCACGTTTTATCTGTTTTATTTTCATTCCAAGTATTCTTTCTCAGTTTTAGTGTTGTGCAAACCTTCATGCAGCTCTGTCCCGCTCAGACTTCTCACAACTCGATGAGGCCACAGATAAGACAGGGAGGTTGGGAGTTGTCCTCAAATGACCAGAGAGCAAAAGTCCACCTGGATTAGATTTTTTTTCTCAGCCAGCTGTCCTCAGATGACACAGCAAACAGACAAACAGACAGGCGGAGGGGACAGACAACAGTACAGCCAGTTGTAGCGGTGTCTGGTCCCATGTAGACACGGACAGATGGTCAGGCTGCACTGACCAGTCAGCAGAATAGAGGAAAAAAAATGCCATATCGAAGTTGAAGAAACTTTTTAAAATGGAAACTTTATAGTGTCTTCCTGATAAGCCACGGAGGATTTGTACAACGCATTAGCTTTATACGTTAAACTCCATTATAACGCATTAGTATTATAATGGAATCTGATACAGACTGCACTCCCGAATAGACCCCAATCATTTTTAATTTCTCTCCTCCACACGTTATCGACTGCTACAAGATGCACACATTGCAATAAGACATTTTTTTGTCCTTTAGTACCACAGACCTTTCATTTGTTCAGATATTGAAAATATGTTGGGAATATAGGCACTACAGTACTCTGCAAAGAAAAATAAATAAATAAAAACCGTCACCACCGAAAGAAAATTCATCAAAGCCTCCCATCGGTGGAGTACTAAAGTGATTAATATGCATCAGCTGGCAGCATCCTTGCTGGAGGACCCAATCTGTGCTTATGGAGAAGATGATATTCTGTTCACGAAGGGGTCAAATTATCAGTCTGCATCAGGCAAGCAGAACAGCTAAGGAGATGAAAGTCCTCAACTACTGTCCGACGCGGTTCTACAGCCCGGAAGAAAAAAGTCATGCCTGAAAATGAAACTTCTGAAAAGAATGATTTATTGACCGCAAGCAGCAGTCACTTAATTTTTTTTTTTTTTTTTTGCTAAAATCTAATCTATAAGTAGAACTCACAGCAATGTTTAGTGTTTCCACACATTGGGAGAAAACAGCTGTGCAGCTTTAAGAAAACTGCCTATCGGGGAGGATAATTGAAAAAGAAAAAAAAAGATTGCTAGGGAGCTTTAGTTTAGTTTAAAGATAGTTTAGTTTAGTTTATTGGTCCCTTCAATTTCGATAACACAAATAACCTAAAGTACAGGTGTAAATCGTCAATGTTATACAAAAAATATATATAATTTTTGATATATATATACAATTGTATACAATTTTAACTAAAAACCAAGGACCAAAAGGTGTAAACTGAAGCCTAAGCTGAAGACTGAAGCCTACAAAAAAATGTAAGCTTTTATAAACTAGTGCAATGTCATTAATAAATATCATTCCATACAGTATTTATAGAAGCAATAATCTGGTTTTTCATTCAATAGTTTGTATTTCTTTCATGATGCCATCAAAAAAGTTGGTTGCAATTTTCAATTAGCACCAGTAGATGTCACCGTCCGACACACCAGGGCCTGCTGGAGTTCTGAATCCTTGACCCTGTTTTTCCCTCGTCCTCTCTTTCTCATCCAGCACATTTTCCCTTTCTTTTCAGCCTGTTCTCTTCCTCTCCTTCTCCCTCCTCTCACATCCTTTCTGCACTTCTCTTCGCTTCTCTTTTCCGTTCCTCTTATCTTCTCCCTTCTCCACTCATTTCCTCTTTTTTCCCCCCTGCTCCTCGTCTGATTTCCTCTTCTTCATTTAATCATCATTCTGGAGGGGGCTCCATCACAGACCTTGTTTGATTGGCTATTTTCAGCCAAGTCAGGGAATTACTCAAGTAGAAACTCACGCCGCAGAAGACTTCCAAACTATCTTCCTCCCCCCTGTGTGTTCTGGGCACCAACATTGCTTATTCATGAGTAGACAAAACATGAGTCATCGGTAAGGCAACATGATAAAATGGGAATTTCTCTTTGTCACGGCAGCTTGGTTCCCCCTGCTTTTCCACATGTTGGGGTACGAGCCGTTGGCCTAACGGCGCCGTCGTGCAGCCCGAGAAGAACGGCGATAGGGTTGCCAACCGTCCGTTGAAAAACGGAATCGTCCCGTATTTATAAACTAAAGTACGTCCCGTATTGAGCTGAAAAGGGACGCACATTGTCCCTTATTACTGTGAGAGTCAAAAAATAGTCATAAATGCCAATGGAAAATGGCATTGAGCTGCTGAGTTCATAAGTTTTTTTTTTCTGTTTTGCTACAACTGTAGCTACAGTCATGGCCTTTGAGGCTCAAATATGTTTACAAGTTTTCTACAGACTTTCTGTTTGCACTTTTGTTATTGCACTAAAAATGTGCACTATTACAGAATGGATGTTCTGCTTTCTTTCTATTTTATATTAATTTATACAATTTTAAGTTAAACAGGACAGGTTTCTGTTTAAGAAAGATACTTATTTTATTCAGTTCATTTAGTTATTTTGTATTAAAGTGAATTGGTGGATAATAATTTGTTTTCCAGAGGTGTATAGTAACGAAGTAGATGTACTTCGTTACACAACTTAAGTCGTTTTTTTGAGGATCTGTACTTTACTTGCTTTTTTTTTTTTAATCAGGACTTTTACTTTTATTTCACTACATTTAAAAGTTAAAAAATATACTTTTACTTTGTTACTTTGACATTTGCCACCTCGTTACTCGTTACAAATTAAAATAATCAAAGAATTATATTTTGCAAGAAAGAACATTTTTGGTGTTATATTCTATACCACATTTCATTGACCTGAAAGTAAAATAAAAAAAACAAGGGAAGGATCATTTTTGGTTGTGTTTCTTCTTTTCATGCGTACTATAAAATACTTGTACTTTTACTTTTGATACTTGACTATATCTTTTCACAAGATACTTTTGATACTTAAGTACATTTAATGTGAGCTTCTTTAAGACTTTTACTCAAGTAATGTTCTTATGGGTGACTAACTTTTACCAAAGTCTTTTTCAGTTATAAGTATTTCTACTTTTACTTAGTTACTTTTTTCAAGTACTTTATACACCTCTGTTGTTTTCCATGTGTTCATGACATTCAAAAATATGCATCTAATTCAATTCAGGTTCAAGTCAAATAGTAAAAAAAAATCGTTTTACTCACAAAAAAAGGGGCTAAAAAAAATTCACCAGGCCAGGAAGGGTGAAGGCCGGTCCTGCAGATCAGAATCAGAATCAGAATCAGAATCAGAAAAAGCTTTATTGCCAAGTCAGACATAAATCAGACGAGAGAACTTGACTCCAGATGAGGTGTTTTATTTATTTTTCAGGGAGTTTTAACCCTAAACGGCGAGTACAGCTGACATGAGACTCCAAAACCTCAAGCGGTGGATTTTGTTTATCGTCTGTAAGCATTTTTTTCACCCCCAAATCTCTTCCCTCATCACCTTATTCTGTCTTCCATCTTTTTTAAAACCTGTCTCTTTACCTTATGTCTGATTCCAACTACAACCCCGCCCCCCTGTCCTTCTCATCTTTGATATTTCTCATCCCTTTTCTCTTTTTTGTTTCTCTTCCTAGTTGCTGCACTTCATGTGGGTTGTCTCCCTCTTTCATGTCTTCCCTTTTGATTTCTTTTTTGTTCCCCCGTCACACTCCATCCCTCTGTGCAACGCGTCTCTCTCGCACGCTCAACTCTTAACGTCTCAAAATAAAGTCGTTTTTGGTTTTTTATTCCTTTTACCGCGACTGGTCCTCATCCAGTACTTCTCTTCTGTACCTCTCTTCTCTTTTCTTCTTTTTTCGTTTTTATTTTCACACACACACAAAAAAAAACCCCAGTACTTGGTACTTTTTGAAATGTAAATAAAGTTTTGTTGTTCCCCCAGCCGTAGCCTCCTCCAGCCCTGTTTATCAGCAAGACTTCAAAGTGGCACGCTGACATGTGGCGCTATCTCTCCCCCTGCTCTGTGAAATAGGGTCACGGGCGGCGCTTGGCTCTCAGAAAAAACTTTTCCCTTTCATGTAAGAGCCGAGTGGGTGAAAGGAACTAAAGGGGCCCATCCATGCCAGCCAACCCACCCACTATCCAAACTCAGACACACATTGAAGCTGGTCCACGGTTGCTGTGTGTGCGTGGGGGAGAGTGGGAGGCCGGGTGGGTGTACGTGGATGTGTGTTCTCTTTTTTTGTCAATTTTCTCTGCTAGTCTTTGCAGGCCAGCAGTAAGCCCTGCCCATGTTTGGCTCGGTTGTGTTCATTCCTCCTGTTGTTTTTGGTATTTGGTGATGTTATTAACTGAGTGGCTACCTCTGCCTGTGTGTTTTTTTCTCCTCTTCCTCTTAGAT
This sequence comes from Cololabis saira, assembly GCF_033807715.1. Classification (NCBI taxonomy): domain Eukaryota; kingdom Metazoa; phylum Chordata; class Actinopteri; order Beloniformes; family Belonidae; genus Cololabis; species Cololabis saira. The sequence goes on from NC_084589.1 coordinate 10,088,831, forward strand.
GTGGCACCAGAGCAGGAGCTCCTGAGGAGTTCAGGCTGAGCTGGGACCTGGAGCAGCTGATACCTTTCCCAGAAGTGGGGGAAACAAAGGGGTTATAAAGCCAGCAAAAGAGCAAGAAGAATCAGTGGAGACAGTGTGTTTATTAAGTCTGAGTTTCAGAGAGTGTGGCCGGGACCAGTATGCAGGAAACCGACTTACCGGCCACAAATGCCTTCAAAGGTAAATGCTGTTGGCTGACGGTGCTGCCAGTGTCTTGTTCTACGTGTGTTTGTGTTTCCACCTTTGCATCTACAGTATGACTACGTTTACGTGCAGTCAAAATTCAGGTTTAGGTCAATATTCCAGTTACTGAAACATTGGGAATAATCTGCTTCCATGTGTGAGCAAACAGGGTTATCCCTGTTTACATGGTCATTAATCATTCGGGATATCTGGATCAAACCAGCGACACACGGAGAACATCATGACGCAATTCCCGTCATTTCCACTTCTTGTTCCTGTATCCAAATCCAAAACAACAACAATTAAAGCTGCAAGCAGCGATGAACGGGACCTCGCGAATGCAATTTTCACCAATAAAAGTCAAGGACTCAAAACTAAGTCTGATGACACCACCCACGACTCTTTATGTCAAACCATTCAAAAGTTATGGCAGAAAAAAGGAACTATCAAATATGGGCCAATCAGATGAAGGGGGGCGCGTTTTTTGGTGTCTAGCGTCGCCACGGTAACGCTTTTGACTGAGAAAAGTAATGCGCATCATTGCAGGATGGAGACGCACATTTTGATGTATAACACACCTGGGTGCACGTTACGGTTGGGGCAGTATTAACTGCCGAAGGAATGGCATAAATTGCACCAAAATTACATGATTAATTCAAAATGGCCGACTTCCTGTTCGATTTCGGCCATGGCACCAAGAGACTTTTCTTTAAGTTGCGACATGATACAGGTGTGTAGCGATTTTCGTGCATGTACGTAAAAAACCGTATTGTGGGGCTTGAGGCACAAAGTATTCTAGGGGGCGCTGTTGAGCCATTTTGCCACGCCCATTAATGCAAACTATTGAATATCACATTTTTCACCAGGCCTGGCTTGCATGCAAAATTTGGTGACTTTTGGGGCACGTTTAGGGGGAAAAAAGGCCCTCATTTCGTTGGAAAAATAAAAACGAGAAAAAAATTCCTACAGATACAATAGGGCCTTTGCATTGTCAGTGCTCGGGCTCTAATAACTGCAGCACGGTGGATAATCAACAGCCCAGTAGAAGTCGTTTTGTTTCTCGGTCCTGTAGTTCTTCTTTTTCAGCGTCTTCCAGCGGTGCTTGATCTTATCTGGTGTTCGTATAAATCCTGCTTCTCGCAACTTTTTTTATAAATCTGGCTATCCCGGTACTTTCTACCGTCTACAAATGCCAAAATGTTCATATTTTTCATTACATTTAGTGATTAGTCTCCTCCTGGTTTCTCCGTGTTTATAAGAACTTCCTGGACTCAAAAGACCAGGATTCCTTGCGAAAAGAACATGTGCAGAAAACAAATTCTTGTTTCTTTTGATGGGGATATTCTGTTTGGCTAAACATGACCAAATATTCAGTTAGAAAAGGAGTAATTTTCGGGTTTTTAAAAACCGGAATATGAGCAAATTCCGGTTATTCAAAGGGGTTATTGGTGTTTACATGGCCGTGCAAAACCGGGTTATTGCTAATATTCCGGTTACAAAAGGGTTATTGACTGCATGGAAACATAGTCTATGTCGTGAAGAAACAGCTTCAGGCAGGGTCTAAGTCACTATTTCTTTTCACGTCATCAGAGTCGGAAGTTTCTCTTACTTGCGGGGCACAGTCATTTATCCCATTGTGGATGTTTCTTTTTTTTTAGAGTTTACAAAGTAATAGAAAAATAAAAAAAAAAGTCAAAAAGTCATCATTTGGCAATGTCCACATGGTAGTTCTTAAATCTCAAGAGCCACAGCTGTCACAAGAGATTGATGGGATAGTATGAAATACAGTGTATTAGGACTTATAAGGTCCAGTTTTCAACTATAATCTTATGAGGCGAGAGAAACCTTTAGCCCTTGTCTGATAACAATCCTCTAACAAAGATCCCACTACATAAAGAAGGTGGGAGGAATGCCACAGTTTGCTGTCTCACTCTGTGAATAAACGCAGGCTAAGGTGGAAGCAAGAATGCAATACTTTATTGGTGTTAATGCTGAGAACAGCATTCATTATGAATGTTCTCTCTATTGAGATCTTCTTTCTATCTTCCACCACTTTTCAGCATCCAACTAGTTCTTGTAGCTATTTCAGCCATTCAGGAAGAAAGAAATTCAGCTCCTTCAGGACTGAACTGCGATGACTTTTGGTCCCCAAAGTCATTATAGTTTTTTAGATTTATCTTTTTTTTGTTGTGAATATAATTGCTTTCAAAAAAGAATAAAGAGCCCTTCGAAATCCATGAAAAACGTTCTCCTCTCTGAGAGCTAACAGCTTCATCTACTTTCAACTACAGACGCTCTTCAAACAAGTCACAAGACATTGGACTCAGCTTCTTAAAATGTGTTGTTAGTTTTTGAAATGCCGAGGTCACATGGACTAAAAAGAGAAAAGTTTTCAAAAACCTTTCAGATTTCAGCTTAATCTCCTCCGTTGTCTTTTATCTTAGCTCTTCGAATTTAACCAAAACTGCAGGAAACTTATTATGATGTACAACTTATTGGATAAATTGTTGCACTTCATATACACACACATACTGTATACATACACATATATACATGCATATATATATGTAGCACGGCGAGTGCTACGGGGCCCGACCGACAGGATGGAGAGGACACAGAGTTTTGTGCAGACCCTTTATTGCCAAACACCCAGGACACACGTGCACAAGCACAGCTTCACTCAGCAGCTTCAGCTTCAGTCTGACCAACAGCTCCTCCGACCCCTTGCTGCTGTCCAGCTCTGCCTTATAAGGCAGGCAGGGTGGAGAGCTGCAGCCACTCAGGCGGATGGGACACAGGTGCGTGTGTCCCATCAACCTCTCCACCCTGCCACAATATATATATATATAGCAAATAGATGAATGAAACTTTTGATGGCAGCACAGTGGTTTGGTGGTTAGCACTGTTGCCTCACAGAAGGTTCCTAGTTCAACTCCCTGGCTCAGCAGGGTCTTTTCATGTGGAGTTTGCATGTTCTCCCCGTGTGTGGCAGGGTGGAGAGGTTGATGGGACACACGCACCTGTGTCCCATCCGCCTGAGTGGCTGCAGCTCTCCACCCTGCCTGCCTTTATAAGGCAGAGATGGACAGCAGCGGGGGGGCGGAGAAGCTGGGTGAAGGTGCTGATGTGCTTGGGCACGTGTGTGTTGTTGAAACTTAAATAAAAAAGGGTCTGCACTGAACTCCGTGTCTCTCCATCCTGTCAGTCGGGCCCCGTGGCACAAGCCGTGCTACGCTCTCCGCGGGACCCGCCGTCGCTGGCGGCTGCGCCTCCGCAGCCGCCTCCCCAGCCAACTCCGCCTCCGTCTCCGCCGCGGACTCCGTCCCAGGAGCCGTCGCCTGGCGGCCCGCAGCGACTGCCTCACGGCCGGTCGGCTGCAGCGCCGCCAGCGCTGCCGCGGCGAACCTCAGACGGGGTGCAGGGATGGGTCGCTCCGCGGGTCCCGCCGCCTCGGGAGCCGTCGCTTGGCGGCCCGCAGCTTCTGCCTCCCGGCCTCCCAGCTGCGGCGCCGCAAGCACCTCCCGCGCTGCTGCGGCGACCCTCCGGCGTGGCGCAGGGGTGGGTCGCTCCGCGGGCATCAAAGCCGCCAGCACAGCGAGCTGATGCTCGCCCTGGTCCCGGAGCAGGGCGGCCAGGTCCGCCATGGCCTGGGCGAGCGCGTCCAGGGCCCGCTCCATGCCTCTCCGCCCATCAGGCCCCACGTTGGGCTGCCAGCGTAGCACGGCGTGTGCCACGGGGCCCGACTGACAGGATGGAGAGACACGGAGTTCAGTGCAGACCCTTTTTTATTTAAGTTTCACCAACACACACGTGCCCAAGCACATCAGCACCTTCCCCCAGCTTCTCCGCCCCCCCGCTGCTGTCCAGCTCTGCCTTATAAAGGCAGGCAGGGTGGAGAGCTGCAGACACTCAGGCGGATGGGACACAGGTGCGTGTGTCCCATCAACCTCTCCACCCTGCCACACCGTGCTTGCATGGGTTCCCCGAGTTCAGCTCCTGTCTGTAAAGTTGTTGTAGTTTTTTTCAACAAAATTAAGCCATTTCTTTACTTTAGTTTGTGTTCAGCAAGCATTCAGCACTTAGTATTCACTCCTGCATTTTTTAAGGAAGAGTAAGAGCAAATTTTTACTTGTCTAGACATTTTACATTTTTACAGGCAGTTGAGAAAATGGAAACGGGTGAATGGATATGGTAACACATCAGCAACAGGTGCAACATTTTAAACAATCTAAGATAATGAATCAGAGATGAAAGTACACTGCAAAAAAATCTTAACAAGAATATTTGTATTATTTCTAGTTAAAATGTCTCATTTTTAGTCAAAAAAATCTCATTATACTTAAAACAAGACTCATCACTGGAAAAAACAACAATTTCACTTGTTTCAAGTAGATTTTCACTTAAAATAAGTAGAAAAAATCTGCCAGTGGAACAAGATCTTTTTGCTTGTAATGAGAAGATAAATCTTGTCCCACTGGCAGATTTTTCTACTTATTTCAAGTAAAAATTTACTTGAAATAGGTGAAAATTGTCAAATAACAAGTTATTTTTCTGATAATGACTTGTTTTAAGTGTAATGAGATTTTTTGACTAAAAATGAGACATTTTAACTAGAAATAAGACAAATATTCCTGGTAAGATGAGTTTTTGCAGTGTACTAGTACAGAGTAAAGACCTAACTGACTAATGGACAGTGAGGGGCAGAACTGAGACAGGAAGTGACATGATTGGTCAGAGATGAGCTCTGACTTGTATCTGTTGGTGTATCTGTTAGAGCCAGATGGAGATCGCCACAAAACTGGGAATACACGCCCGAGTATTTCTGGCAGTCTGACTTCAGTCGAACCGGAACAGGAAGCAAATACTTACGTTTGAAAAAGTGCTTTGGTCACACCTTAACGCCACGTTTACATATAGTTCTCTGTATTTACAAAAACTGATATTTCCCCCTCTACGTTTTGAAAAATACCATCATTTACACGAACCTGCACAAATAGCTGTTAAGGTGCTATGAGCAGCCAAACCTACAGGGGGCAGTGTAACGAGAAGATAAAGTCATGCTAGCCAATCAGAATCCTGGAAAAAAACATCAACAAATGACACGAGTAACTTCCAGTTACTTCCAAGATGAACGAGAGTCTTTCGTCTGGAGTGACAGAGAAGTGGAGTTACTTTTAAGTGTGACTTTAGAATATAAAACAGGTAAAATACAAGAAAATATTGGAAAATTGTAAACGCAGGTCGCACACCTGACGCTGGTGACGTTTCTGTCACATAATGTGACGTTCTGAAGCCTAAATGTCCGTTTCTCTCCGTTTACAAGCAAACGTGAAGACAGAGGTTTTGCAAATCTCCACTTTGGCCGGAGTTTTCATAAATTATCATTTTTGGTGACTTTAAGCTTCATTTTCGTGTAAACGAACGGCCAAAATGCATGAAAACACCACCGTTTTTGCTACGTGTAAACGGGGCCTAAGACAGGTAGCTTGCAGCTCGTTTGTTAGGAGAAAACTGTAAATGACCAGCAGCTGGTGAACAGCAGCAACAATCCTCCAGGCATGCCCCCACACAGGTGTTTCCTTTTATTCTAGCAGATTAGACATTGGCTCAGAGTCAAGCGGAGTTGAAATTACATGCATGAAGTCCACCAAAAGTATCTTACCAGAAAATAATTTTAATGAAGGTTACAATCACCTTTTTAGAACATTACTGGTTAAATAGTATTAAAATAGTATCTCACATTTTCTGTACTCATGTATCCAAAGTAATTTCCTGAAATATAGTTATGTATTGGAGGTAAAAGTAAAGATATATACAAAATGTAATATTCTGATCATTAGCTAGCAGACTGACCTCAGGTTGGCCAGATAACTAAAGGCTCATCATAAGCAGCTAATGTTTAATGACACTGATGAGCCTGGACATTCACAACTCCTCTTGTCTTTAGTTTTGCTCTTTGATATTTAACAGCAACTGGGCATCAGCTAATTGATTAAGCAGCACTGATTTACCTCATAAGCTTTCTTGCAGTTTAACAATTCACGGTTTTGGTTTTGTAGTTGTAAGTACAGAAGAGTATTAGGGCCAGGCAGGAGAAAAATAAGAATAATATTTTAGAGGAGCAAGAATTTTTTTCATTATGCACTTTGAGAAAAAAGTTGAAATGTCGAGATTAATGTTGAAATACAATTTCGAGAAAAAAGTCGAAATATTGAGAAAAAAGTCAAAATTACGTGAATAAAGTTGAAATGTTGAGAAAAAAGGTGAAATTTCAACTTTATTTTTGAAATTGTATTTCAACATTATTCTCAACATTTCGAATTTTTTCTCGAAATTGTATTCTCGACATTTCTACTTATTTCTTGAAATTGAATTTCAACATTAAAATTGACATTTCAATATAAAAAAAAATCTTCTCTCAAATACTTTTTCTCCTGCATGGCCCTAATACACCGTAACAAACATGGTCAGGATAAATATAGTATGCATTGTTATCTAGGAAATGTTGTGGAGTAAAAGGGAACGTTGACACAAATAAATAAAACACTGAAATAAAGTACACATGCATGTAAATTCTAATAAAATATAGCAGCAGAGCATTTGTACTTGATTACATTACAACATTTTTACAACAAAAGTACAAAGTTGGCAGGTGAGTCACTAAATGAGAAGCAGTCTGGGTCAACATCCTGGCAGGTAACAAACAGCCAGACGGTCCAGAACATTGAGGAAAAGTGTAAACACATGACGTTTTGCACAGAGGGAGTCAAACACTGAGGATGTGTTGAAATGCTGGCAGCGCGGGGGAAAACACAGTCGGTCTGGCACCGGACGAAAGTAAAACGGTCCTGAAATCCACCCGGCAACGGGCAGACACATCAGACACATCAGGAGAGGTCAGGTAATCACACGAGGAGGGAGGCAAGCAGAGCTGGTGCGTGAAATAATCAGATATAAAACAGATAAACTCTGTTTTAAAAAAAACTGCACGCTGCGAATAGCACATCATGCAGTATGTTCTGCAGACAGGAAAAAAGGTCATTAATATGTAGCGTGCTTCTGTAAAAGGATTACCTTACAACGTAACCTGGAAACCGGCCACATGACTGCTGGGACCAGCATGCTGCACTGGCCCGGTGCATTATGGGCAACCAGGTATTTTTCTCATGCTGCATACTACATTTTGGCAAGAATTGTGTCAGGCGTAAAGTATGTGGTTTCATAAATGCCCCTTGAAGTGAGAAAATAAAACAGGAAAATAAACAAATCAATCAATCAATCAATCAATCAATCAAATTTTATTTATGTAGCACCTTTCATCCAAGTACATGAAATACAAAGTGCTTAACATTTTGACTGAAAAATAAGCATAATGAAAATAAAATAAAAACTGAGAGACCAATGCACACTGACATACAATATAGTTAATTAAAATGAAATAATGACAAAAGTTCAAGAATTAAGGCTGAAAATAATCAGTCCACAACAATAAAATATAACTATAATAAAAACATTACAAGAACAGGGTTCCTACGGGTGCTTGAAATCCTTGAAAGTGCTTGAATTTCAATGTTGTGTTTTCAAGGCCTGAAAAGTGCTTGAATTTTAGTTTAAGTGCTTGAAAGTGTTTGAAATTATAACTCTGTGTCTGTCACCAAATTGGGATCTGACTGTATAGTTCAATTATTACAAGGAGAAATAAAATCGGTAAGATGAAACATAACTAGATGTTTACTGCACGATACAATGTACATAATTGTGATAAAAAAGCAGAAAAAATAATTATGAGTATATATATTCCTGTAGATATTTTACCCCGGCGATAAGGTGCTTGAAGATTTTGAAAATGACCCTTGAAAGTGCTTGAAAAGTGCTTGAATTTGACCTTGAAAAATGTGTAGGAACCCTGAAGAAATAAATAAATAAAACAAATACCTGTAATGGCCCTTTTCTACTAGTCCCGCTTCTCCTCGGTTCTACTCGCCACGGCCCCGTCTTGCGCTTTTGCACTAGGGGCTGAGACGGGTAGAGCCGCTCCAAGCAGATACTATTTCTGTAACCATTCTGCCCAGGTTCTATCCGGGCTGAGCCGGGACTATTTCTGACGTCACCACCCTCCACTGATTGGTCGGGGGGCGGGGCCGTCAGACGTTTGAATCAGGAAGCGGGAGTCAGCGCGAGCACGACTCGCGGCTCGCAGCGATTTTATTATAAAGCGCAAAACGTCTTTTTGGTGATCCAACTCTGAGGTGCAGATGTTCATAAACCTGGTGCTGAGGAGAGAATTAAAAAAGGGATGTAGACGGGCTGTTTTACTCTCAGCCGCTCGCGGCTCCAGCTGATTTCTCATCAGCGCCGACATGAACAAAGCGGTTGCGCAATCGAGTACGTCACAGCAGCTTCACCCCAACCTGCCCACTTCTCCCCTGGCTGTGGAAAAACAAACTAGGACAAAACTGGTAGAGGCGTGACGAGCCGAGTCGGACCGGAGTAAGGACTAGTCCAAAAGGGCTCTAAAAAATTTACTACTGAACTATAAAATTTGATGCAACATAAAAGCCAGACCAAAGAGATGAGTTTTTAGTCTACGTTTAAAAATGTCCACATTTCCAGCTCCTCTCAGATCCTCCGGCAGGCTGTAGTACTGTAGTATTGTAGTATTGTAGTACTGTAGTATTGTAGTATTGTAGTACTGTAGTATTGTAGTATTGTAGTACTGTAGTATTGTAGTATTGTAGTACTGTAGTACTCTAGTACTGTAGTACTGTAGTACAGGCTGTTCCACAGTTTTGGAGCATGTTAGTGGCTAAAAGCAGCATCACCAAATGTCTTAGTTCTACTCTGTGGAACAGCTAGAAAGGAAGAGCCAGAGGATCTGAGTTCTTTCCTGGTTCATAGAATAAAAACATCTCTGAAATATACTCTGGTGCAAGCCCATGTAGTGCTTTATAAACTAATAAAAGAACTTTAAAATCAACACGAAAACTAACAGGTAGCCAGGGTAAGGATTTTAAAATGGGCCTTATGTTTCTCTCCTTCTGGTCTGAGTCAGAACTCGCTGCAGCGTTTTGAACCAGTTGCAGCAGATTGATGGTATTCTTGGGTGGACCAGTAAGAAGAGCATTACAGTCGTCTATCCTGCTAGTTATGAAGGCTTTAGTGCATTAGTCTCTCCGTGTTGCTCAGAGAGAGAAACGGCCTCACAAAGGAACTGATGCAGTAACAGTGATTGTTGTGGGGACGGTTGTACAAGCTGCTGAGCAGAACGATTAACGCTGAGTGTCCTGTACTGACTAAACATCTACATAAAGGCAGTTGGGCATTCCTGCTCACAGCTACGTCCATACAGAACAACTCTCTGTAATGTATATCTGTTTTCCGTATTCCGGCAGTGTAGTTTCCATCTGGGATCCCTATCGTTTTATTTTTTGGAACAACATCTTGTAGCAACATGAAATCACCAGTAAGTGCCTGCTTCATTTTATCTGATTGTTTTCAGGTAGAAATGAGATAGATTTGATATGCCCAATATAGATAATGTACTGTTATTCAATGAAAGTAGCAAACACATTTGTGCAGTTTGAGGGAGAAAAGAAATGGACAATCAGAGATTTGTATCATTTACTCATGATCTACTGAACCGCTTAGCAGAGGAGTATTCAAATATTTGTAAACTCCCGGGTGGAGACGCACTCTTATGTGAAAATGCCAGGCCCAGCGTTTAGTTTGAACACATAATGGTGTATCTGGAGGTGTTAACTTTACCAGCTGCATGGACACAATCGGCTTCGGTGACTAGGGTTGCCACCTTTCAGAAATAGAAATAAGGGACGCCCCGATTTCAGCAGCGCAGGCGCCAAAAAAAAGGGACATCCCCAAAACTTCTAAAATGCATAGAAATGTATTTATTTTATATGAAAAAATGCTTTGATTTTAAAGTTTAAAGTTCTTTAATTGCATTGAACTTGCATGACTGTGCAGACAGACAACCATACTAGCAACTGTTAATTTATTTCAATAATTCAACTTAAAAGGTGAAACTACGGAAGCGTATTGCATTCACTTGAGAAAAAAGAAATCTGCTCCGTTTTTCTGAATTAACGAGATAACATAGCATTAAAAAAAAATGTTGTTCTGTTTTTCTGAATTAACGAGATAACATTTTAATAAAAAAAAAAACTGCTCTGTTTTTCTGAATTAACGAGATAATTATCTCAGAATTCCGAGAAAAGTTTTAATGAAAAAAATAAAATCTGCTCCGTTTTACTTCACAACTTGCAGGGAGCTGCCATTCACTTGAGAGCTGGATTTCATGGAAGCAAACATGTTCCGCCTGTTCAGTTTATTCCAGTTCTATTTTGCTTTTGGTTTGAAACATTGGGAGATACTCTTGTCTTTAAATTATATAGATGATCTTTCCAGATGGACCTCTCTCCCCATTTCACTCATGGGTAGAATTGCCACCATTAAAATGATGGTTTTACCAAAAGTAAATTATTTTTTCTCAATGATACCATTCAAACCCCCTCTTTCTTGGTTTAAATCACTGGGACTCATATGTATCAAAATTTATGTGGAAAAATAAAACACCACGTATTAGGTATTAGGTGGCTTGGGCATCTCCGGTTTTCCCGGGGGGGGGCTGGGCCTTGGTCGTGGGGGTCCCGCTCGGAGGGCCCTACCCTGCCTGGGTGGGGGGTGGCTGTCTGTGCTGGGGGGGCATTGCTGCCTTGGTCCCCCGTCGCTGGGCGGGGGCTGAGTGCCCCTGCGGATGTGGGGACTCCGTGACCCTTGGGGTGTCCGCCGGGGCTGGCCCCGGGGGGGGGTGGGGCCGGGTCCGGGGATCGGGCCTCCCCTGACCGGGGGGTGCACGGGCGGGGGGGGGGGCGGCGGCGGGGTGGCACCATTCCCAGGTGTCTATGTCTTATGTTGTCAGTATGAATGGGGGATGTTGGACCGTTTCCCCCTTCGTCTGGGGGCTCCGGCGGTGCCGGGGGCACCCGTGGAGGTACGGTGGGGCCCTGGCCCGGCTCGGAGGGCCGGCCCCCGTCTACTGGATGGCCGGTGGGGGAACGCGGGTGTCTTACCAGGGCCGGCTTTGCTAGTCCTGCTTCCTGGCTTCGGCCTCCGCTCCCCCTCCTTCCCCCCCTACACGATTCATACGCACATAGGCGAGGGGCGCGGCGTCCGGGTCGTGGGGGGCATTGTCCCGCATGGCCCGGCACTCCCCGCCTCACGGTTTTAACAGCAAAGTGGACACTGCACATTCAACACTTAATAAATACATTTGACAAGGACACGTAGTTCGGGAGGGGGGGGGGGGGGGGGGGGGGGGGGGGGTCGGTGTCAAATCGATACTTGGCCCTCCCCCTCCCTGTTTTTATGGCATTAATCACATGCACTCAACACCAGGGGCGTGAGGGGGTCCCACATCAACCGCGTTCCCTCGCCGGCCTGGGATAGGTGGGTCGGGATACCCGGGCCTGGCGGGGCTCGCCGTGCAGCCTGGGGTGCCCTCTGGCGGTGCTGGACCCCCCCGGGGAGGGGGAAACGGTGCGTGATTGTGTGTCTGTGTCTGTGAGAATGCGGTGTGGAAGGGTCCTGCCATGGAGGATTTGAGCCTCCATTGGCAGGACAACAAAACTTAATAATTTATCAATATTATATTATACAAAGATGGTTATTATTATTATTATTATTATTATTATTATTATTATTATTATTATTATTATTATTATTATTATTATTATTATTATTATCAGTATTATTGTTAGTATTATTATTATGTATAGTATATCTTATTATTAGTATAGGTATCGGATAGGTGAATGGATGAATGAATGGGATGCCTGGGTCTGGGGCCCTCCGTTGTCGGGCCTGCGCGGGTGTCGCCCTGTTGGGGGGTTCCCTCTCTCCGGGCCCGTCTCCGGTCCCCCCCGCTGCCTCTGCGGCGGGGTGCCCCTCTGGTCTTGGAGGGCCACTTTCGTGGGGGCGGGTGCACCTGCCCGCGTCGGCGGCCGGGGCGGCTCTGTCTCTCGCGTTATCCCTGGCTGCTTCTTCCCGCGCCGTGGGGGCCCCGCAGGCGGTGGGTTGCCTCCCTCCTACTTCTCCCCTCTGTGGGGTTGCTGGTGGCCTGGGTTCCGTGATTTTTCCGCGATTTTTTTTTTCATTAAAACTTCTCTCAGAATTCTAAGATAATTATCTTGTTAATTCAGAAAAACAGGGCAGATTTTTTTTTTCTCAAGTGAATGCAATACGCTTCCATATGAAACTAATATATTACATAGTTTCATTACATGCAAAGCAAGATATGTTAAACCTTTATTTTTTATTTGGGGTTTTCATAAACTGAGCCATAATCATCAAAATTATAACAAATAAAGGCTTGAAATATCTCACTTTGAATGTAGTGGGTAATATATTTATTTCACCTTTAGTTGAATTTACTACGAATTAAGTTTTGCAATATATTCAAATTTTCCGACCTTCACCTGTATATTATAACATCAATAAATAAGAGCATAATTCAAGATTCAAGACAACTTTATTTATCCCTTGAAGGGCAATTTGATTCGACAGCTCACGCCCAAACACACACATAACACATTCAATGGAAACACAGAGAGAACGTTGGCAGCTGTGTGCAAAAAACCCTGCAATGTGTTGCATTAAAAAAGTGCTTATACCAATAAATTAATTAAAAAACAGTCTATACAAACACTGGATGATATCATTCCTAGAAGGTACACAGTACCTAGATGCACATACCAAACAATTTCTTAAGGATACATTTAAATGTAATAGCCGGATAGCAGAGAGGATAAAAGACTTGGAAAAGCGATTACCCTAACATATGTCTGTATTGGTTCAATACGGAATGCAACTTTTAATTCCCAATTACGTAACGATTCCGTATTTCCAGGGAAGGGTTGACTGCTGAAGCTCTCCGAACCTTGAAACAGAGTCTCCTGCCAACAGCAGAGCTGGAATCCCACGTGTCTCTAGGGAAACCTGCCCCCCCCGAGTGAGCCTAGAAACTGTCCATAAAGGTTATGAACAGACTAATGACCCCAGCACACGCTGGACGGCTGTGCCAGGCCTGTCTGGCACCCCCCCCCACGTCCTGATCTGACCCCCACCAGGCAGCCGTCAGTCTCCACGCTTCACTGGACTCTCCCAAACATCAGGTCACAGATCAAATGATACCAATAACAAAATCGATCACAGACCTGCAACCCAGTTGTTTTGGCTTTGGTCAAACATTGTGTTTGTTTTGGACGAGAGAGAGGGAACAGCTGGTCTACGGGCTAAAACTCCACCTGCAGTCATTTGACGTGATGCCCACCGGCCACATGTGATAATAAAGGGACCATTTGGACTTTGCGTTTATAAACTGACATACCCAAACAATCCTGATTATAGGCCAAAACAATCATCTGAGTGGGCGTACAGAGCTTGTAGTATTCTGTTTGAGCAAGATAAACCTTTAAAAATGAAGACATCCTCACAGCTAGATACTATCACGGATATATATATATATATGTATATACGGTATATGAGGCAAGTTTATTTGTACAGCACAATTCAACACAAGGTAATTAAAATTACATTAAAATCAGCAAGACACAATTAAACAGTAAATAACAAATAAAATGAAATAAAATGATAAGAAAAGAGGTAAAATAATAAAAAGCACCAGTTGTTAAAAAATAAGGGCAGTAGAGTACAGCAGGTAAGTATTTCATTTAAGAGTACGCTTCAGTAAACAGTAATGTTTTTAGGCCTGATTTAACTTTCAGTTTGAGCAACTGGAAAACATCTAAAATGGGAAAGAGCTGTTGTGGGATCGACTGTACTCATAGATTTAGCAAGAAATCGGAGTTATCCTTTTACAGACTGCCGAAAAATAAGCTTAAGAGAGACAAATGACATTTTGTATTAGGTAATGTTGGATTTTTGGGTAGCTAACGTTAAACGGTTAAATCATAAAGTTCGGTGTCCTCATCACTTTAATTTCGCAAATGCCGGATTCTGACAGTTGGGGGGAAAAGCTTCAGAGTGTTACCTTTCAAAGAGACCAAAACCATCCATCTTCTTCAAACGGTTCAAGAACAGCTTTCAATTTACTTTGGGTATGCCTTGGATAGGCGTTTTGGGCGACTTACAGGAGTGGAAACAGGTTAACGCTGCCACTCAAGTCTTTCTGCCACTCAAGTCTTTCTGACACTCAGTCTTTCTGACACTCAGTCTTTCTGACACTCAGTGGGCGTAACCGCTGTGAAGTCACATCTGTGACGTCATGCACATTCCCTCCATTCAGCAGCTCTGAGAGGCAGGTTTAACTAGGATGGTGAGCACGGCCGTGTGACCCAGGCAGCATCGCCACAGTCCTGCAGGGGTCCGCTGCTCCAACCACCAGCTCAGCCTTGTGATGATGATAACCACCCTGGAGCTGAATGAGGACATTTTCAGCAGCGTCTCCTCGTGTTTCCTATCAGTCCAGACTTTCAGGCCGCTACAGCAAATCTCACACTGACTATGTTTACATGCATCAATAACCCTTTTCTAACCGGAATATTAGCAATAACCCGGTTTTGCACGGCCATGTAAACACCAATAACTTTTGAATAACCGGAATTTGCTTATATTCCGGTTTTTAAAAGGAACCCTGGTTATTAAGACTTGTAGTCCCTAATTAGCCACAATTGTTCTCTTATACTAAAATATGTTGTTAGAAACACATAAAATAATCTAATTGCTTTAAAAATCTACAATGTTTATCACATATTTTGACCTGCGGGAGGCGCCATGTTTTACCCGCGCAATGCATTCTGGGGGCGATGACGTAGAACGGTGGCTCTGGGAAGATAAGCCGCGTTAGTTTAACTGCGACAGGTATCTAAAACATAGATGAGCAGCACTCTCCCGGCCGTGGAGGCTGACGAGGGGCAGCCCATAAGACGTCTCGGTTCAGGCAAACTGGATCAAAGTTGTCGTGTGCTGTAATGCACGGGAGATCAAAGTCGTGCGCATCTTATCAGTGCATTAAACTGTATATAATGCAGCGGCGCCGCCAGCCGGAATCCTGTACGCACTGTGCGTACAGGCGACTGGCCCGGGAGTTTGACGAAACGGGAGGCGCAGACCGCTTCAAATAGGCAAGAACATCATTATTTAATTTAATGACTATTCTGATCATTTTGGTGGAGCCACATCTGGCTGGGAATTTTATTGCGCCATCACCTGTTTAGCTGTGTTTTGATCTGTTTCTGGGTGCGCCGTCACCTTTAATGTTTAGCTGTGTTTTCATCTGTGTTTCTGATGCGTTGACACCTTAATGTTTATGTTTGCATCTGTGTTTCTGGTGCGCATAATAATGTCACCATATCTGTAGTGCGCCGTGCGCACGTTATCCAATTTGTCACTGCAAAGTTTTGTTTGAGGAAAAAAGATCTTTGAAATACTTATTGAACTCTGAATAGCCAACCAACCTATCCTCTCCCTAATGGATAGTCTAATATTCAGGCCGAGTGAGACTCTGAAATGAGCCGTATAGAGCAGTGGACGGACTGTTTCTGTGCCTACTACGAAATTGAATCCTGGCGGCGCCACCTGTCCTAATGATTTATAAAGGGACAGCAGTGGATGCTAATAATCTCCAAAATTATTGATATTGGAATACGTTTTATCACACAATAGTTTACCGTGAACAGCTGCTGACAAAAACACAGCTCTTGACAGCAAACGCTCTCTTTTTCTGTTGGCATCGAGACGCAGTTGCTGCACAGACACCATCGATTTTGTCCAACTCTCGCCTCATCCCGTCTTTCTTGGTCTTCATTTGGCTCGTTTTGAGATGGGTTTTCAATGTTGTCCTCCTCCTCGACCCTGCGCTCGGGTTCAAATTGAAACGGCTGAACAGATGACATGTTTAGCGTCTGGATTATCTGGTTGAACAGTCACAACAGTGTTCGGGGGCCAGCAGGTGCAGTCGTGTGACGTCACTGCCCAGAGTGCATTGCGGTGTAAACAACAATGGCGACCTACAAGTTAAATTATATTTTCAAATTTTATAAAAACGAAGATATCAAAAAGGTTTTTTATATCACATTGTTATAATTGATACCAACATTTATCTTTTAAGACCTACATGTCTTAATAGCCAGGGTTCCCTTTAAAAACCCGAATATGACCCCTGGGTTACTCCTTTTCTAACTGAATATTTGGTCATGTATAACCTAACGGGATTTCCCCATCAAAAGGAACAGGAATTTGTTTTCTGTGCATGTTCTTTTCACAAGGAACCCTGGTCTTTTGAGTCCAGGAAGTTCTTATAAACATGGATAAACACAAGACCAGGAGGAGACTAATCACTTCATAAATGTAATGAAGGATATGAACATTTCTGCATTTGTAGACGGTAGAAAGTACCGGGATAGCCAGATTTACAAGAAGGTGAGCGAAAAGTTGCGCGAAGCAGGATTTGTACGAACGACAGACCAGATCAAGCACCGTGCTGCTGTTATTGTTGTTTTTTAGATTTGGATTCAGGAAGAAGAAGTGGGAAGTGACGGGAATTGCGTCATCACGTTCTCCGTGCGTCGCTGGTTTGATCCAGATATCCCAAATGATTAATTACCATGTAAACAGGGATAACCCTGTTTGCTCACGCATGGAAACACATTATTCCCAATGTTTCAGTAACCGGAATATTGACCTTAACCCCAATTTTGACTGCATGTAAACATAGTCTATGTTAAGCAGAGCACACATAGCTCTGGACCTCGTCCACTCACCGATGATTCGTCAACGCAATTTGAGTTGGAGCCGACGCCGACTCAGCGGCTCAGAGACGGCTCTGAGAGAGCAGAGTTTTAGTTTCAGGAAGATCAAATCAGCGAAGCAGACATCCCAGTCTGTGAGCTCACAGGAGGAGCAGACTGATGGACTGACTCAGACGCTGACAGATTGACTCATAACTCAGCAGGCTTCTCTCTGCTCCCTCACACGAATTAATTCAACTAAATATAGAGCCAGGCGGGTTAGCATGCAATATGGGCAGGATGGTTAAGATTGTGATTTATTTGTCAGCTTCAAATCTTTTACACACACACACACACACACACACACACACACACACACACACACACACACACACACACACACACACACACACAGACTGTAGATACTGTATATGCGTCCTGCTGTTATTATTAGTGGTCAACCCCTGCATCCACAGAGAAATCACTCCAGAGCTCAGCTTTCTCTCTGCTCTCAAAGCGCCGGTATTACATAATTCATCAGCTGTGTGTGTGAGTGTGTGTGAGTGTGTGTGTGTGTGTGTGAGTGTGTGTGTGTGAGTGTGTGTGAGTGTGTGTGAGTGTGTGTGTGTGAGAGTGTGTGTCTGGGTTCACTCTGGTCAGTCTGAGCTGAGGCCCTGAGGGGGTGAGGAGGGGAATGAAGTCATTCAGCGATAGTAAACAAACGTGGCAACGTTCAGACGGGCAGACTGGTGGTCGATAGCTGCAAGGCTGATGTAGGGTTGTGTTTACTGCACAGGGTTCATGTCAGGTAAAACACACACACACACACACACACACACACACACACACACACACACACACACACACACACTATCCACGCAGTCTGGTCATCGACGTCTCTGTAGTTCACACTCAGTGCGTTTACATGGGAAGTTTAATTTTTATTTTTATTTTTATTATTTATTTTATTATTTATTTAGCACAAACAGTATCATATAAATAAACAACATGAACAATCAACATTACTGGGATGTGCAAAGGGGAGGTATGAAACCCAAGAGGGCTTATATGAAAACCTCACCCAACATATTCAAATATCAAATTTGTTACAGTTTAAAAACAACATAGGAAAATAATTGAACAGTAATGAGAAATAAGTAGAAAAGTGTAGAGATTAAACAGCAAAATATATAAGGAAAAAAAAAATAGGAATACGTACATAAATGAATAATACAAAACAAAAATAATGAATAAGCTCATAAGGAGAGAGGGAGAGAGAATTATTTAATTCAGAATTAAAATTACATCCGATTTAAAATGAGTAAAAATGACCATGTAAACACCTAATTCCCAATGAAATGAAATGAAACAAGGACAAACAGACTCAAACACAGCTTTTATCCAACAGCAATAACCACTCTCAACAAAAACAGGAGCTAATGTGCAATAACAAAAATGATTGTATGTTGATGAAGGTTCTTGTGGGTTCCGTGTGTTGATGTGTGTGTGGAAGGGTGAATGAGTTTAGAGATACTAAATGTTTATATTTTATATTACATTTTATTGATTTATTTTTCAGTTATTTTATTTGTTTTCAGTTATTTTATCTGCAATAATTATTTATATCTATCTATCTATCTATCTATCTATCTATCTATCTATCTATCTATCTATCTATCTATCTATCTATCTATCGATCGATCGATCGATCTATCTATCTATCTATCTATCTATCTATCTATCTATCTATCTATCTATCTATCTATCTATCTATCTATCTATCTATCTATCTATCTATCTATCTATCTATCTATCTATCTATCTATCTATCTATCTATCTATCTATCTATCTATCTATCTATCTATCTATCTATCTATCTATCTATCTATCTATCTATCTATCTATCTATCTATCTATCTATCTATCTATCTATCTATCCATCTATCCATCTATCTATCTATCTATCTATCTAAAATGGCCATTCTGAATTAAACTTAATTCCAAAGTAAGTGACTGGTTTATTCCGATTTTAAATCATAATAATAATAATAATAATTCCAGATCATGTATCCACTCATTCCTCTTTAAATTAATTCCGGTCTTTCTTTCTGCTCGTTCCCTCTCCCGTCTGTCTCCATGATGCTTATACCTGTATTCATCGCTGGGCTGGTTTTCCAAACAAAGTTTCAAGATGCAGCAGCAGTAAACGCTGGTCAAGAGCAGAGACCATTTATTTAATAAATAGCTTGGAGGACCTGGAAATAATTAAAAGAACAGATGGAAACAGGAAACATCAAAATTGTGAGATTTTTTTGTGAGAAGTTTTTGCGGCTACGTTAGTTTTTCTTCCGGTAGTTTAACTTCCGGTCCCCCCCCTATCCAATCAGAACCTTCCCAACCCCCAGACCTGGAGAGGAATTGGAGAAAGACCATCAAACGTGTTTTCCATGTAAACCTCAATTCGGAATTACTATTTCCATGTAAACTCAAAGGAAAATAGTTTAATTCTGAATTATTTATTTCTGAATAATTAATTCCAAATTAAAAAACATCATGTAACCGTGGCCACTGATTTCCATGGTGACTTGTACCTGTACTCAGGTGTTGTGTTATGATTTAGAGAGGAGAGCGCTTGCTATATAATATTTTAGAGGAGGAAGATTTTTTTTTCATCATTCACTTTGAGAAAAAAAGTCAAAATGTCGAGAAAAAAGTTGAAATGTCGAGATTAATGTTAAAGTACAATTTCGAGAAAAAAGTCCAAATCTTGAGAAAAAAGTCAAAATTTCATGAATAAAGTTAACGATATTGATTTGAAACACGTATCACACATATGCAGTTGCATACAGAAACTTCAGAAATGTCCCCAACGTTCCACTCCAAGGATGTAAGTTAGTTAGTTAGTTAGTTAGTTAGTTAGTTAGTTAGTTAGTTAGTTAGTTAGTTAGTTAGTTAGTTTGTTAGTTTGTTAGTTTGTTAGTTAGTTACGGCTGCTGCTGCAGAGCTGTCAGTCTCTCTGCTAACTGGATTTGATGGAACAGAGGAGACATTTACACTTTATTCACCAAATTGTATTTCAACTTTATTCTCGAAATTTCGACTTTATTCACGAAATTTCGACTTTTTTCTCAACATTTCGACTTTTTTCTTGAAGTGCACAATAAAAAAAAATCTTCCCCTCTCAAATATTTTTTCTCCTGCATGGGCCTAATACTCTTCCGTACAATCATGGATGGAAATGTTGGGGTAAAGTTTCTTCGGATGATTAATCAGCAGGTGTTCACTCTTTCATGTGTGAAACTTATCCAGTGACAATAATCCATCAGTGCAGTCGGAACATTGTGCTTTTACAGTTTTAGACATGAAACCTTGCAGAGTTTCTGCATCTGGCTGCAGGTGTTGTTACATGAAGGAGGTTGAAGTGGATGAAACACCACTTCAATCTAACAAATATTTGTTATAAAGCAGAGTAGGGACTTAACACATTGTGTTAAGAAGGAGCGTCTGTTTTCTACTAGCGTTTAAGATCTCATTGATGCAGAGCTGTCGAAATGGCCCAAAGTCTGCATGTTATTCGGGTAAATGTTAGCAATCAAATATATTCTAAACAGACATCTGCTGCAACTGTTTGCCTGCATTCACCAAACTCCAGCTGCATGTGCATAACCCCAACACTTCTTCCAACAGGATTCTGGGAAAGATTGTGCACTATCACCAAATGAGATCACAATGTTTGTCAAGGCTTGTTGTAAACATGCTGCGTCGCCATGTCACTTCGTAGATGGATCTAGACCAGGGGTCGGCAACCCAAAATGTTTTAGAGCCATATTGGACCAAAAACACAAAACACAAATATGTCTGGAGCCGCAAAAAATGAAGTCTTGTATAAGCCTTAGAATGAAGACAACACATGCTGCATGTTTCTATATTAGTTAGAACTGGGGGAAGATTTTTTTTTCATTATGCACTTCGAGAAAAAAGTCCAAATGTGGAGAAAAAAATCAAAATTTTGAGAAAAAAGTCGAAATGTTGAGAAAAGAGTCAAAATGTTGAGAGAAAAGTCGAAATGTGGAGAAAAAAGTCGAAATGTCGAGGAAATAGTCAAAACTTCGTGAAAAAAGTCGAAATGTTGAGAAAAAAGTCAAAATGTCGAGTAAATAGTCAAAATTCTGAGAAAAAAGTCGAAATGTCGAGATTAATGATGAAGTACAATCTCGAGAAAAAAGTCTAAATGTTGAGAAAAAAGTCAAAATTTAGAGAAAAAAGTCGAAATGTCGAGATTAAAAAGGAAAGGAAAAAGGAAGAAAAAAGAAAAGAAAAAAATAAAAAAAAGGAAAAAAATAAAAAAAAGGTCAAACATTTTTGAAAAAGCTCCAGGGAGCCACTAGGGCGGTGCTAAACAGCTCTAGAGCCGCAGGTTGACGACCCCCAATCTAGATGGATCTACGGTGTGATGGAAAATGGTTTTCGTATATCCATCCGTGTGAGAGCCCCAGTGACCTCTGGGAGGAACCGATAAACGGAGTAGTGGCGTCCTCCGAATGTGGGAACGCTTCTCGCTTCTCGCTCGTCAGCTTTTTATCAAAGCGCATTTTTTCACACCCCGCCGAAGCTGCTGATGTACAGAGCGACGACCTTCCGCAGCTACTGTCATCCCTTCCTGCCAACCTCTTTTTATTTATCGCTGTCTTCTTTATTTAGGCCTTTGACACATTCCCTCCCTCTGTATTCACTCTCTTCTGTGCGTGTCCATTTATCTCACTCTGCCGTTCTCCCCACCTCCCTCCTCCTCCTCCTCCTCCTCCTCCTCCTCCGTCTCTCACATCGTGGTCTCCCGCCGCTGCGGTCCATCCATATTGAGCTGTACTAATGCGTCGCCCTCGTCCATCCATGAAGCGGCTGACAGCTCAGGGCTGCTGCAGGGGAGCTTCCTGCAAATCTGCTGACGGGGGGACGGGGGGTAAAGAGTCATATGTTGGACTGAGATGTCAAAATTAGAAACAAGAAAGAAAAGAAAAGTATGCCTATTCTTAAAGAGTTATTTTTATCAGTTCAGAACCGCCCCTCAGAATCAGAAGAGCCAATGGCTGCTGCGCCTCAGCTGCACGGGGCTTTCAGCTCTAGACGGTCACCAGTTTATGGAGTTTATTTAGTTATTTATTTATTACGAATCTCCATTAATCCTCACTGCGGTGAAGACTATTCTTCCTGGGGTCCAACATTGCACACAAAAAACTATAAAATATAATCCTTACAATTAAAACATAACTAACGGAATTTGGAAAGAAAGCTTGTAGGTTTTCAGCACCAGATGCTTGGAATTAATTTCAATCCGAGCTGCATTTATGAAACCTCATACCTGTGACTGAATTTAAAGCTCTAATGAAAACAGTGGAGTTCAGACGGTCTGTATGCAAGTGTTTTAATTAATTATGTCTTTATGTAATTAATTTATTTGTTTGTTTGTTTTTTATCTTTTAATTCTGTAACTGTGTTGCTGCTATCTTGGCCAGGTCTCCCTGGTAAAAGAGACCCCCGATCTCAATGGGACTAACCTGGTTAAATAAAGGCTAAATAAAATAAAACTTGTAGCACTGATCCAAGAGGATGGGGGATGTTGTGGTGCTGTAACTTTAGATCTACTATTTGCCGTGTAGACCTCAATCTGAAGTTATACTCTACACGTTGAGCTAATTAAAAGGAAATGAGTCTTATCTCACTCTGAACAGCATGAGAATGTTGATCCTGGATGTTTTCATCTGGGATCTGGACGACGGCGAGATGAGACTGAGCTCATCTCCAGTTTAACCTTATTACCAATCATATCTATTTTAGGGTTCTGTACATATCTCTCCACGGCATATTTAAGTCCCATTCCAATGTTCCTCCAGAAAAGGTCCTTTTGTGTCCAAAATTGGTTCTTGGGGAAAGGTTTTCACACAGGCAGTCACCATTGTGATACTGTAAACCGTGTTGATTGTAAAAATATGTTTTTAAATAAATATGTTTTTGGCCGCTTGATTCAGCAGAAAAATACAATTGTAAGTTTTTTCAAATGCAGATTTCCCCAAGACACTAAACTCTACCAGTGTCTACTCTTTCTTCCTTAATTTAATCTCAGCCAAAGCTTTTGAGTGAGAGCAAAAGTAGTTGCAGACAAAAAGAGATTAATCCTGTGGAAACATATGGGGTGAGAAGTGGAGGAAAGCTGCACAAATAAAGACAGACAGGCATTCAATTCACATTTCATGACTTGCTGTATCAACTCTCTACATTACATTTTATTACTCCACACTCATCTAAACCTTGAATTGTCACAAATATCAACTTATATATATATAAATACAAGAATGATGTTTACAGAGACAGCGACGATGGTACGTGCAGTTTTAGAGAGATCTGGGGAGGATTACACAGCTGTAGTTCACCGGTAATCACAGATACAGGTAATGAACCGCTGAAGTTACCTGCAAAAGAGGAGGATTGTATAATATAATGATGATCCATGAAAGTGTAATACAAGCCAAAAAAGTTGGGATGGTTTAAAAATTGTAAATAAAAAAAAAAACGTTTGCAAATCTCACCAACTCATATCTTATTCCCAATAAAACATAACTGACATATCTACGGAAGAGTATTAGGGCAATGCAGGAGAAAAGATATTTGAGAGGGGAAGATTTGTTTTGATTGTGCACTTCGAGTCGAAATGTCAAGAAAAAAGTTGAAATGTCGAGATTAATGTTGAAATACAATTTCAAGAATAAAGTCTAAATTTTATCTTTTTCTCAACATTTCAACTTTATTCACAAAATGTTTACTTTTTTCTCAACATTTGGACTTTTTTCTCGAAATTGTACTTCAACATTAATCTCGACATTTCGACTTTTTTCTCGAAGTGCATAATGAAAAAAAATGTTCCTCCTCTAAAATATTATTTTAATTTTTCTCCTGCCTGGCCCTAATACTCTTCCGTACATATCAGATATTTATGGGGAATATTAGTTCATTCCGGATTTGATGGCAACAACATGGAAACTGTTGTTGATGTTATAGTGGGATTATCCAACCCCCTCCCACAATAGGCAAATCAGATAGCTGCATCCTGCTTTTATTTACATTTCACACAGCGTCCGTGCCAGTGGTGTGGAGTCTCGTGGATCTCCAGTATCCCAGGTCTGGCCATTCATTTAACAGTTTTGACTGTTAATGGAGCTGTTTCATGTTCTCAGCATTAATACGATGCTCTCTATGGTTGGTTGTAGTCGTTGACCCTTACATATGCTGGTTGGTAGGGGATTTGAACGTTTATTTCAGTGAAGTTGTTTACCTGACATCTGTGTAGGCCGTGCAGAAAGTACTTTTAATACAAAATGTTCTAGCTTCAGGCTTCATTGTTTTCTTTGTTGCAAAAATGTCCAGTGCTTGGCCTCCAATTTCTTTCTCTTTTCTTTTTTTTGAAGGCTTTTAAGCGATATTGTATTAATTTGCTACAAATATTTTATCTTTGATTGCAGTTATTTGTTGGTTTGTTTATTACTTCTGGGTTTTTTTGTTGTTTTACCAGGCAGGTCCAACATAGACTCAGCACGGTGTAGATCAGTGGTCGGCAACTGGCGGGCCGCGGGCCAATAATATCCCGTCTCCAATAATATCTGGCCCGCCAGATGACATTGAAAATGTGATAAATAATTTTTTTTTTTTATTATTATTATTTACTATCACAAAAACGACAATTTCATAGAGAATTCAAAGCCTTTATTTAGAAAAGATAAAATAAAATAAAAGTAGAATCTTCATGATTCCGGACGCACATAATTCTGTATAGTTCCCTGTCACCTGTAGCATAGGGGGGCCTTAATTAGAGGTGCACACAAATATTCAGGAGTGACGTAGGCACAGACTCCCGGCAAAACTCCTGAAGCTGTTGAAATGGTAAGACGTATGTGTCAAGTGATTTGTTGTGGTTTAAACTGTGAAAAATACAACTGATAACTTACCTTGAGTTTTGCTGTTGGTCTTTTAAATGGTAAAACGTCCATTATATGTATAAAAATACGTCGGAAAATCCGCCTCATTTGCATATCCTCTCACTCGCTTCAGGAGACACAGAGAGCTGCTGCTCCGTGTGCACGTACTGACTACTGTGCTACTGTTCATATCATGGGTTTTTCATGTGTTTAATGTCGTTCTGTGTATTTTAAAGAAGGACTGCATTTGTTAGTAGCTTGACAGAAAATAACATTATTATCACCAAGTTACTTAAGCGGTTTCATAACGGAGCCACAGAGTAGCGCTAAAGCAGTAATAACACACTAATAACAGTCTGTAGCAAATTCAAGTTACTTTATTTAAACTAATGACTTTCTTAAATTACTTTTTTGTACAAGATATAATAGTATAATAATACTAGTAGCCTATAGACAAGGTGAAAAAAGTTTTGTTTAGTAGAAAAAAAAAACATATTTGGCTTGATTGATGTAATGTTCTGGCCCACCGTTCAGTTGCTCCGAAAAAATTTGGCCCGAGGCCAAACTTACTTGCCAACCTCTGGTCTAGATGTTCCACATGACACCCCATGTACACGTTACATCGTAGCTTGGTTTCAGTCTCATCCCCTGCCCCTTGATCCCCCTCAACTCCCTCTCCACACATGGTTTCAGCTGAACTCTCCTCACCTTTGCTCCTGAGTGTATCAGCCTCTCCGAGGGAGTTTATTTTACACCTAAATGACTAAGTGAGATGTTGCAAACGAGCCTGATCTAGTGTGAGATGTGTCGTCTTGGCCCTGTGATGGACCAACAGTCTGTCCAGAGCTACAGTGTCTCTTAATCACTGACTCCACCCCACCCCCCCAAAATGATTTTTTTGCCTCATTATCTTTTTCATTTGAACATTATTTTATTTGCTTTATTTTTATCTTTTTAATGATTGCATATTTTGTTTACATGCTGTTATTTTAAATACAACATTAGATGTACAGTATTACTGTAGAGTTGATTAGAGGCAGTATCCCAGAATGCCTGGTCTCTAATGGCGCTTTTCCACTAATACCTACTCGGCTCTACTCATCTCAGCTCGGCCTGGTTTCTTTTCCACTACAATTCAGCACCTGGAGCAGAAGTAGCAGGTTGGAGTGAAGCTGCTGTGACGTATTTGATTGTGTATCTAAACGAAGAAGACAACAACACTAAAGATGTAGAACCTGGAGGAGATGATAGATGTGCTGCTGGGACTGTGGCTTGTGTTTGATATCTAGTTAAAAAATGAGAGTGAGAGAAGCTTCAAGCGGCGACACTTGAAGCTGAAAAGTCATCTGGAGCCGAGAGCAGCTATGAAGAGATATAGCTCCTGTGGGATCTGGTCGTTCCTTATCACCGTCTAGATCCTTTTTAATTCTCTCCTCAGCACCAGGTTTATGAACATCTGCACCTCAGAGTTGGATCACCAAACAGACTTTTGCTGCCATTGCTGGTCGAATAAACAAGCCGTCAGAGTCTCTTTCTCTGATTTCCTCCTCCTGACTCAGACGTCTGACTCCAACCCCCCGACCAATCGGTGGCCTGTATTGTGATGATGTCAGATACAGCCGACTCAGCAGCTTAGAACCTCGGCAGAATAGATACAGAAAAAGTCGACACGTTAGACCCCTAGAGGAAAAGCGCAAAGGTGATGCGAGTCGGGCTGAGTAGGTTCTAGTGGAAAAGCACCATAACATGTATGTCCCCCCCCACGTCATACTGGCGCCCCTGAAGGAGTGTGGGGGCTTTGCTTCTGCAGGATAACGCTCTGAGCTCAACCTAACACTCCATATGAATGCGTATGTATGGACGCAGGTTGGTGGAGTATATACTTAACCCCTTGCATACATAATTGTTATGCTTCTTCTGATTTTTCTATTGTTGCTGAATGATTATAAATCCCTCCCTCCATGCCTGGGCCATCAGAAATAGTCCAGGCTCCGCAGCGGCCAAACCGCTAGCACGGACGCTCCCTAAAGCTGCCTCCTGGTCAGGACCTGTGTGTGTGTGTGTGTGTGTGTGTGTGTGTGTGTGTGTGTGTGTGTGTGTGTGTGTGTGTGTGTGTGTGTGTGTGTGTGTGTGTGTGTGTGTGTGTGTGTGTGTGTGTGTGTGTGTGTGCAGGATGCATGTACAGTGTGTTTCTATATTGGTTTCATATAATTACCGGATGCATGACAAGATAATTGTACACATGTCTGAATAGCAGTGATTGTGGGAAACTGTGTGTGTCCGTGCTTGTGTACATGAGCTGCACCCACAATTACAAGATTTGCAGCATAATTGCATGCACACATCTCTTTGAAGGTGTGCATGTGTGTATTCATGTTTACTCATCATGATTACAAGATTTACACAAGTGTGTGTGTGTGTGTGTGTGTGTGTGCTTGGGTGTGTGTGTGTGGCAGAAATACACCAAACCACGCAGAAAGCCAAATCTTCTTCAGTCTTAGTGTGATATTCCGATGTTTATCATACTTTACTTTAGGTTGTGTGTGTGTTTACCTTGTGTCTGTGCATTGCTCCCTGTTGTCTCCCCTGAACTTCCCATCCAGCTTATTGACTAGTCTGCCAGACATCCACCCAACCCCCACGTTTACACTGTGTGTGTGTGTGTGTGTGTGTGTGTGTGTGTGTGTGTGTGTGTGTGTGTGTGTGTGTGTGTGTGTGTGTGTGTTGGGAGGGCGTCATCTCTGACGATGTTTCAGCTTCATGTATATAAGTTTTAAAGTCTACAAAAGTTAACTATGTAGGTTAAAGTGGTATATAAGCATGCAGTAGTCATGTAAGTTTCTTCCCCTGTTTCGCTGTGTCATCAAATCATCCACTAACCCAGCCTGACAAAGCGTCCGCTGGTCTAGCATTAGCATAGTAACAACTTTAAAATGTTCCCTTTATATGTTGTGTCTTGTAATGTACCTTGGGTAGAAATAACTATCTAGGATGTAGTGGAGAAGACGGGATAACAGCTGATTATGGGCTTAAATTAAAGTCATTTGGACTTGACAGTGACCCGTACAGTTACCAAGAACCAGTGGTCCATGGACATTAATATTTGGTACAGTTACCCCAAGAACCAGTGGTCCATGGACATTAATATTTGGTACAGTTACCAAGAACCAGTGGTCCATGGACATTAATATTTGGTACAGTTACCAAGAACCAGTGGTCCATGGACATTAATATTTGGTACAGTTACCCCAAGAACCAGTGGTCCATGGACATTAATATTTGGTACAGTTACCAAGAACCAGTGGTCCATGGACATTAATATTTGGTACAGTTACCCCAAGAACCAGTGGTCCATGGACATTAATATTTGGTACAGTTACCAAGAACCAGTGGTCCATGGACATTAATATTTGGTACAGTTACCAAGAACCAGTGATCCATGGACATTAATATTTGGTACAGTTACCAAGAACCAGTGGTCCATGGACATTAATATTTGGCCATGAATCCAGTTTCCTGATATATATAAGTAATTCATTTCTACGCCGGGGAAATACACGAAGCAAAGCTTGAAGGCATACAAAAGTCTTGACGCTTGGTCCGACTTCAAGGAAGGATTTGTTGTAGAAATTAAAGTGATGAGGACACTGAACTTTATGATATGACCGTTTAACGTTAGCTACCCAAAAATCCAACATTACCTGATACAAAATGGGAACCACAAATCCACGTTTCGGTGCCTGGAATCCAGTTGATTCTGCGAATTGCAGCGATCCATTTGTTCTGAATTTAGGTTTTTGCTCTTCCGTTCTGAAGCCTAAATGTCCGTTTCTCTCCGTTTACAAGCAAACGTGAAGACAGAGTTTTTGCAAATCTCCACTTTGGCCGGAATTTTCAGAAATGATGGTTTTTGGTGACTTTGAGCTTCGTTTTCGTGTAAACGAACGGACAAAATGCATGAAAACACCACCGTTTTGTGTAAACGGGGCATAAGAGTAGTACGTTCACAAGGTTGTTTAAAATGTAGTTTTCCTCTTAGATGATATTTTCCTTCTTTATCTTGAGACATTTTTTGAATGTTTTCAGGCAGTGCATTATTTCTTGCTTTGAACATAGTAGTCCTTTAACCTCTTCCTGCTAATTATCGTAGAGAGCGTCTAGCGAGAAGCATCAGTCCAGGGAAAGGTCCCATTTCCATCAGCGCCAGCACAACACAGCTGTGATGTGATGATTGCAGTTTGGTCGGAGCAGCGGCCTCCCGCTGCCAGGCTGCACTGCAGACACGAGTCACCGCGTCTCCGGGGTTACTGGAACATCTGAGGCCGTTTCAGGCAAGAGTCCCTCCGACCACCCAGACGCTGTCTGTACATGCATGCAACTCTAGTCACGGGGAACATTAAGGTCTATAGGTCAATGACGTGACGCCTATATTTTCTGAAAAACAGATTTTTTTTCAATTCAAAAAAGGTTTAAATGGATTAAAAAAACACCATATACAGGACTGTCTCAGAAAATTAGAATATTGTGATAAAGTCCTTTACTTTCTGTAATGCAAAAATATCATACATTCTGGATTCATTATAAATCAACTGAAATATTGCAACCCTTTTATTATTTTAATATTGCTGATCATGGCTTACATCTTAAGAAAACTCAAATATCCTATCTCAAAAAATTTGAATATTCTGGGAATCTTAATCTTAAACTGTTAAATATTAAAATAATAAAAGGCTTGCAATATTTCCGTTGATTTATAATGAATCCAGAATGTATGACATTTTTGTTTTTTTAATTGCATTACAGAAAATAAAGAACTTTATCACAATATTCAAATTTTCTGAGACAGTCCTGTATATTAACTATCTGTCCCACATATGGACCCACTTGAATTTTACAAAAAATACTAGTTATTTGGGATTTTGTTGTTGTTTTAAGCGTCAAAATGTCATGTGGTGCGACCGTCCGACCATGACTCTTGTTTTGAAAACCTTTTTTTGAAATCACTCTAAATGTATTTAAATCAATCTTCTTCTATCTGGCATGATTTCCGAAATGTGTCCTGTGTAAGATTGCAACACATTTGTATTTATATTTCCATCATAAAATACAAACAAAGTTTGACTGATGTCCATTTTATGAAATATCATGTGGCGCAACCATTAAAAAAACAACTATTTTTGTATAATACTGAAAACTTCTAAAAAAAAAAAAGATGTCAAGATCTTAAGGAAATATATTTTAATAGGAGTCATGGTTGCATCACATGACTCTTTTTAAGGCTAGTGCCGATTCATCTTGACCAAAAACTCTGCACTACTGCAATAGATATTCTTTTTTTTATTATTTTAAAATTGACCTGTTGAAAATCCTTATTTGAGAGGTGAATTGACACGCTTTCTGTCCATTTTTTTACGCTGTCTGCATTTCTGTCATGGCAGTAAAAAGCAGTGTTCAGGCGTTATGCAAACTCATCATCACACTTTCTCTCTATTAGTTCCACACGTTCACTTGATTTATCAGCGATGAGACCTGACACGTTGTGCCCTGTGGTCCTTCATCTGAAAATAAAGTTTTGAAATCCCAATAACACAGGAGCAGACGGTTATCCTTGCTTTAAACAAAAGGTTGTTGTTGTATTATACGCCAGAAACATGTCCTACAAGTCCTGAGAGGACAAACTTTGGTCCAACAAGCAGTGTTTGTCCAAGTAATTCTATCACACAATAATGTCCGGTTAAACATTGTTTTTTTTACCAGTTTAATAAACATATTTACAGCCTGGTTCAAGGTACTGGTACACCACTTTGGTTTATATTGTAATATATATATATATGTATATATATATATATATATATATATATATATATATATATATATATATATATATATATATATATATATATATATATATATATATATATATATATATATATATGTATATCTATATCTATGTATATACAGGGCCGCCGCAAGGGGTGTGCGAACCGTGCGACCGCACGGGGCCTCTTGCCCCAGGGGGCCTCGCGCTATGGGCCGTTTTTTTTTTTTTTTTCAAATTTTTTTTTTTCGTTTTTTTTTTTTCGTTTTTTCCCTTATAAATATCAACAGTCACGTTCCATTACAGACCTAAATGTGTACTAGTCTGTGTTTTCTTGTAAATAAGAAATTTGTCCTTAAATTGCTTGCCTGGTTAAATAAAGGTTAAATAAAAAATAAATAAAAATAAAATAAATATCAATAAATATATGTGCAATGATGCGCGTGTCTGTTGTTCAATACAACTGCGTCAGACCAAGCGCATTAACACAAGGTGCTCTGATCCAGACGGGTGGAGTTGGAACAAACTGTCACACAATGTTGAGAGAACGAGACAGATTCAGGAAATTTCCAACAGGGGATGAAAAAAGAAAAAAACTAAAGAAAATGGAAGAGTTTAATGCCTCTCTGAAATGCTCGTTTGATAAATTTGTTACAAAAATCACCGATCCGACCGGGTCTCAAGCAGCCGTGGGGGCCCGCGTCGAGGCAAGCCCAGATGATGATGAGGCAGGGGAAGGTATCCAGTATTTTGCTAATTGGAGAGTTAAAATTGCGCATATAGACACCCGATCCGACCCGAAAAACCCAAAAAATGTGCGCGCGCTCGCTACGCTCACACGCGAGGGCCCCCCCCAGCCATTTCGCACAGGGCCTCGCAAATCTCCCAGGCGGCTCTGTGTATATATATATATATATATGTATATCATATCATATATATATGTATATCATATTATATATACTTTGGTGAACTGAAGGAGCTGGCAGCCACAGTGAACTTTGACTGACATGGCATGGAAAAGTTATGAAAAAGTATATATTCAGTAATCCCTCACTATAACGTCTCGCTGCTTCACGGATTTGCATTGTGCATTGTGTTCTGCATTCTGATTGGCCAAAGTGTCTCCCTGCTACATTTCTGAAATATAATCTATGGTGGCATGTCGGTTTATAAGAATCTTTTTGCCCAGAAGAAAAAAGAGTGACAAGTGTGTATGTATTGTGCGTACATACAACGCCCCATAACTATGTTCTTCTCTGGAAAAAACACCCCTGCACCGCGGCTTTAGAAGAAAAAGACGCTAAAGAGCGAGTCAGGAAGCAGCAGCATTAGAAGAGCAGGGAAATACGCACCAGTCACAATTTCTCCTACTGTATTTATTAGGGCCCCAGCACTTACAGTGCGAAGGCCCTATTGTATCTGTAGGGATTTTTCTTTCTTACAACGAAATGAGGGCCTTTTTGCCCCACTTAACGTGCCCCAAAAGTCACCAAATTTTGCACGCAAGTCAGGCCTGGCGAAAACTCTGATATTTAATGGTTTGCATTAATGGGCGTGGCCTAATGGCTCTCACAGCGCCCCCTAGAAAACGTTGTGCCTCAAGCCCCACAATACGGTTTGACGTACATGCACGAAAATCGCTACACACCTGTATCATGTCACAACTTATAGAAAAGTCTCTTGGCGACATGGCCGAAACCGAACAGGAAGTTGGCCATTTTGAATTAATCGTGTCATTTTGGCAAAATTTATGCCATTCCTTCGGCCGTTAAAAGCCTGAACCGTAACGTGCACCCAGGTGTGTTAAACATCAAAATGTGCGTCTCCATCCTGCGACGATGCGCATTACTTTTCTCAGTCAAAAGCGTTACCGTGGCGACGATAGATGCCAAAAAGCGCCCCCCCTTCATTTGGTTGGTCCATATTTGATAGTTCCTACTTTCTGCCATAACTTTTGAATGGTGTGATATGAGTCATGGGTGGTGTCATCTCACTCGGTATTGAGTACTTCACCTTCATTGGCCTTAATTAGCCCCGCCCCTTCTTCTGATTGGTCGATATCTGATAGTTCCTACTTTCTACCATAACTTTTGAATGGTTTGATATAGAGAGTCGAGGCTGGTTTCATCCGCTAAATGTCCAGGCCTGAAGAATCTACATCAAGTCATACAAGCTTCCACTGCAGCCTGAACGTGCACAAGGGTGCGAGGGTCCGTTCATCGCTGCTTGCAGCTTTAATTGTATTTTTTTTCATAATCAATTTTCATTTTCTCCCGTTCAAATCCAATTAATCGGGTCACGGTGGGGTGGTGTTGATCTCCGCAATTTGAAGCCTTGTATAATAATTGTAAAAAAATAAAGGTTGCTACTTCACGGATTTCACCTATCACAGGTTCTTTTTGGAACGTAAACCCTGCGAAAAATGAGGGATTACTGTATTTCTTTTCTTTTCCTTTTTTGGGAGGTATTTTACAGTCTATGGAAGAAAGAGGCTTTAAAACTGCTCTTCAGAAGACTTCGGACACATGAAAGTCTTCTTTCTCTGAATGTGCCGTCGTGCACTTTAACTTTTTACATGTTCTGGGAGGCTGCAGCGCTGAGAAGCTGCTCTTGTTGATGGGCAAAGTGAGAAAAACTGTATATTGTTGTTCCCCTGATGTTGTATTTACCTCATACAAAGGCCGCCTCCAATCAGGTGAATCCACAATGGTTTTACACATAAAATGATAAAATGATGAATAAAGAATTATTATCCGGAGCGCTCGGCACCCGCTCCGGATGTTGCACAGGCGCTGTTGTTCATTTCTCTTTCCCACCGTGCTGTGTCAGTGAAGGGTGGATGAATAATGGCTGTATGAAAAGACAGCGCATCTTCTGCAGGATTTACTTAGCAAAAATGTCACAGCATTTGAAACTAATTTGAAATATCCTTTCAAGCACATGTAAAACATAACTTGCATTTCCTGCTGTTGTGCACTCGCTCCACATGACTTCCTCATCCTTAATAGGTCACATGAGTGATTGAACAAAACTGTGTGCAGACTTTGTGAGAGCAACCGACGAACATTTTAAAAACACTTTCAGCTCAAAAAACCGCCGACTCCTCTGCGGGTCAAGGACACATCTGTTTTACTGCATGTAACGTTTAAGCAGCTTTGATTTGTTCAGCTGAACAGTCAGCCAGCCCAGACTGCCGTATCTGCTCTGATTCAGTTGTTGATACGACGGCTGAGGTTACCGAGTTTAAGTCGTTATTTTGGCTCAGCCTGTCGGCGCTGCCCGCCCGCTGAGATCCCGGCTAGGTAGCGCGTGGGCGTGTGTGCAAAGCGCGTGTGTGTGCATGCTTGCATCTTTGCATGGAGACCACACATGTGTGTGTCTGGTTGTGTGCATGTTGCGCCTGTACGTGTTCATGCGTGTGGGCGTTTTGCGTGGGCAGAGCGTTAGAGCTGACAGTGAGCAGGCAACCTGAGGACATATTTATGAGGTTTCTTTCTGCCGACGCTAACCAGCGAATATTAACCTGATGCGCTCTCCGCACCTTAAGCTGCAGAACACACAGAGCCGCGGTTTCAAATTTTCTTTCTCATCTGAGTAATGCACTGATAAGTCTGTTATGGAAAAGTGGTGCGGGGAGAGAACGGGAAGAGGGCTAGGTCACACCGCATCAATATTGCTGTCAGGTGGTTTCATCATCACAGATATTATCCAGCTTCTATCTAAATGGATGTATACGTTGATCCACGTGGGCCTCATGCTGGAGAAGATCATCGATCAGGAAACTCAGCACAGCACACATTTATTCCTATCTTATTACAGTTGATGAGCAACAACATGCACTAAATAGTTATTCATGGGAAAGTCGTGTTTCTCAATATTGACTGAGAAAAGTTTGATTTGATTTTTTGATTTGATGTGAAGATTTTTTTTCGAACGTGCATGTTAAAAAAAGAATACAAAAAAGTAAAAGTAGGATTGAAGTAAACACTTATCCAGTCCTACTGCTGAATCTTACATACTTTCTTACATATAACAAGAGTTTCAATAAGCTTACTTATAAAACACCCATAACCAAACACCCCTACTTTAATAACTGTTCAATATAGTGATCTAATACTCAATTATATGTATATATAAATATAGTCAAAATCAAATCAAAGGACACAAAAGAAAACAAAACAAACGCCCAGCATTTAGTTGTGCTACTATGTATGTATGTAATAATAGAAGTAATTATAATGCATAGTATTACATTATCATTACTTTACTATAATACTACAATATAATAGAGAACAATAGACAGCAATGGTATAACAATATACTTGAATAACTATATAAGAGTACGGTAGATATGCTATATACAGGACTGTCTCAGAAAATTAGAATATTGTTATAAAGTCCTTTATTTCTGTAATACAAAAATGTCATACATTCTGGATTCATTACAAATCAACTGAAATATTGCAAGCCTTTTATTATTTTAATATTGCTGATCATGGCTTACAGCTTAAGAAAACTCAAATATCCTATCTCAAAAAATTAGAATATTCTGGGAATCTTAATCTTAAACTGTAAGCCATAATCAGCTATATTAAAATAATAAAAGGCTTGCAATATTTCAGTTGATTTGTAATGAATCCAGAATGTATGACATTTTAGTTTTTTTAATTGCATTACAGAAAATGAAGAACTTTATCACAAATTTTCTGAGACAGTCCTGTATATACTGGTTCATATACTTACCTCCAATTATATACATAAAAATTACTATAAATCTATATATTGACATATCTACATATAACTATAAAACTAAGTTAGTCACTTGGGTTGATCCTGTTTGAAGGGAAGGAGGAGGAACCAGGCAGTGAGAGTGAAGGTCAGTCTTGTTCTTCAGTAAGATGCAGGGGCGCGGTGATGGATGTGGCGGCGGTGGGGGGCGTGGCGGGGGGCGTGGCGGGGGGCGTGAACGGTTCAAAAGGACAAAACTCAAGCCTTTTACCTCCACAGTGTTCCTCCCACTCTGCTTTCCTCCCGCGTCCGTTTGGTACAGCTTGTTATTTCCTTGTTCATCCTTAAATGTGTAACATGAAGTCATTTGGAGTCGTTAAACAGAATCCCGGTGATGTTACGATGCAGCTTTTTAACCGTCATGTTCTGGCTGCCGAGACGGCGCGGCCTGGTCACCCAACCGTCACGGCGAAGGTTTTAAAACCAGCGGGGTGACGTCACGGCAGCGTTGTCCGTCTGTAAATCACTTTCCATCCGTCTGTAGGGAGGATGTCCACTTCAGTGGCCTTTGCTGATTGTCTTCTCCTCACACTCTCTTCCCACTTCACTGTCCACATTCACCTTTAGCTCGTGAATGAAGGAATAAAATCCTTTAAAAGGGGAGAAAACAGCTACTACATTAATGAAGAGTTTATAGTTTAGCCAATATTTGCTCTGCAAGTCAATGGTTTATTGGCATTTATTTGAAAATCAAAACAATTCAATAAAACAGAAGTAGTGAGTCCCTGCAGTGCACATCCTTGCATTTCTAACGCTCCACATTTACATTTTTGTTCAGGTTGTAAACTTGCAATGGCAAACATTTATCGAAGAAGTAAAAGGTCAAGATGTCAGTCAGTTAAAGGGGACCTATTATGAAAAACAGATTTTCCCTTGCTTTAACATATATAAAGTGGTCTCCCCTCAGCCTGCCAACTCAGAGAAGGAGGAAAGCAACCAAATTCTGCAGTGTCTGTACAGCCGCCCGGATGAGCCATCCAGTGTGATGTGGATCTACGAGCTGTTCAGATTCTGCTCCCGTCGTTACGTAACGACGGGAGCGATGCGTGAAACCACGCCCACAACTAACTCCGCCGGCTGGAGCTTTACCATTTTTTCGTAGCGGTGTATCGCGTCATTCAGGCAGCCAATCAGCACAGAGCCTCATTATCATAGCCCCGCCCACTCAGAATCCTGCATAGATAATGAGGTTAGAGAATGGGAAGATAAAGACATGGCTCAGAGGCTGAATTTCTAATTTATTTAGCAAAAACTATCAAAAGCTTGTTTTTAAGACATTCAAGGCCTGTTTAAAATAGGTATTAGATGCCATAATAGGTCCCCTTTAAAGCACTCGAGAGCAGCACATATTTATTTCCTTTTTTTAAGCCCAACTCTTTTGTGCTCGTCCGCCTGCTCATTTCAGGGGAGATCCACAATCCACTGTTTCCTTGCGTTTGTTATACATTCAAAAATATGTGATTTCAAAAAGTATGAATGAAGTGAATGAATAATGCGACCATTGTGAGCGCTTTGAGTGTCCAAGAAAAGTGCAATATAAGCCGAACACACACACACACACACACACATACACACATACATGGTGCACAAGTGTGATCTGAACTAACAGCAGAAATAAACATATTTATCGCCTGGTTCAAAACCCTGTTTTGGCTC
Organism: Cololabis saira; assembly: GCF_033807715.1. Classification (NCBI taxonomy): domain Eukaryota; kingdom Metazoa; phylum Chordata; class Actinopteri; order Beloniformes; family Belonidae; genus Cololabis; species Cololabis saira. The sequence continues at coordinate 10,126,046 of NC_084589.1, forward strand.
CAGGACTAGACTTACTCTCCATGACTACTGTAAGGGAGGGGGGGCTGTTTACCATATGAGGGTGAAATGATATAAAGCAACAAATGTATGTATAATTGATGGTTTTTGACTGCTGGTATGTAGATGTCATAAGGTTTTCTCATACGTTTTTAGCGCTGCGTTGACTTCCGAGCTGTGAACAAACTAGACTCGACAGAGCTAGTCGTTCATACCTTACAGAGAGTATGTTGTGTTGTGCTATGTTAATTGTAAGACTGGCACGGGTTGGCCTGGACAGATCAGAGGATGAAGCGTAGTCAACCTGCAGGCAGCACGTGCCAACCGTGCGTCGGCTAAACGCCATTCTGACGTCACTACTCATACGACTTCTGAAACAATAGGTGTCGCTGCAAATGTTTGCCACGGTGGATTCATTTCAAGTGACCTCCCACAGTCAATCAGGTAACTGTAACCTGTCTGCAACATGTCCAACCCACGTGACCGGCTGAGTTATGGCAGGTCGCAGCAGTGCTCTGCTAGCTCTGGTTTCTGTTCCGGTGGACATAGGCTGCGTCCGACATTCCCCTACTTCCACCCTAATGAGTATGCAAAATGAGTATGCAAGATTTTTTAGTGCGTCCGAAACATTAGTATGTACTCAATAGTATGTACTATCCATACTCATTCTGGAGAAATGTATTAGTGTGGATTTATGGACACTAAAGCAGAAACCTCCCACAATGCAATGCAGCGGTGTTTGGTTGCTAAGTGATACTTTATGTCATAAGTGTAATATTAAGTATAATAATATTATTATATTATATTAATATTATAATATTCGTATATAATAATATTATATAATGTAATCTTGTTTGGGCCAGAATAAACGGGAAAGAGCGGAGCTGCTACTGCTGCTGTGTCACTTCCTCCCTACGGCAGGAAGTGCCGTGTGCGCTCTTAATAGTACGTCCGAATGAATGCATACTACTGATATTTACTCAAAAGTGTGCTGAATTTAAGTATACTTTTTAGTATATACTGTTTAGTACGGCATTTCGGATGCACCGGTTGTTTTTAGGGCTGCAGCTATTGAATATTTTAGTAATCCAGTATTCTACTGAAAATTCCATCGATTAATCGAGTAATCGGATAAAACATATTTTTGTTTAGTTAAAGAGCAATTATAAATATACATAAGATGTTAGATGTTAATTGACATTATTAATGTAAAATGAAACGATTCCTCGAGGTAGAGAAAATTCCTCGATCATTTTTTGTAATCGAATAACTTGAATTATTCGAGGAATCGTTTCAGCCCTAGTTGTTTTTGTACTGTAGCAACACTAAGAGGATGTTTGGGCAGATTTGGTCAGAATAAACGGCAAGTAATATTAATTAGCATCATAGGTTAGCATACGTCAGGCAAGCTAGAATAGCTACACTGCAAAAACTCAAAATCTTAACAAGAATATTTGT